>NW_017296016.1:127249-142997 GCF_001594075.2 Trachymyrmex cornetzi
CAGACACTTTGAGAGCTTGAATGGGAAGTTCTGCCGCACCCAGCGTACTCTCCAGACTTGGCACCGTTGGATTACCATCTCTTTCGATCGATTCAACACGCACTTACGGACACACACTTCTCCAGTTACAACGAAGTCCAAAAATGGGTGGATGAATGGATCGCCTCGAAAGACATCGCGTTCTACCGTCGTGGGATTGCCCTGTTATCGGAGAGATGGGAAAAAGTAGTAGAAAATGGAGGAAATTACTTTTATTAAGGTATTCATTCATCTTCCCTTCGAAACAAATCGATTTTCGAGACGAAAAAACGATAGGAATTAAGTTTAACACCTAATACTATTAGATCATGCGTGCAGTCGTTGCAAAAAGATTGGTGAAATTAAACGTCGTTGTCAAATTTTATTGAAGTTAGTCTTTAAATCTTGTTTTATTATATAAAAATAAATATTGAGTAATAAAATCTGCACACAGCAATAAAATCTGCACACAAAGAATGAACGCGTAGAAAAACATAGAGCAAGGAAAAAGAAGTTGGAGGAATTAAGGATTTTAACAGGGCAAAATTTTGTGACAGAAATGACAATTACAGTTACACAGTAAAAATTATTTTATATTTGTGTTAGAAGCGGTCCACTCAAATCCTTGTTAAAAACAATTTTATATTGAATTTTTAACACATCCGAGTTTTAATATAATATGATATGATTGTGTGATTTGAATATTGTGATAAATAAAAATTTAACATTTCTCAGTGTTAAAATAACACAATTTATAGGTAAGTAAACTAATAATATAAAAATAATGTAGTTTTAAAACATAAATTCTAAGAATAAACGAAAATGTGTGTTGATGTAATATATTATAAATAACAATAAATAATAAACCGTAGATCGATTTAAAAGATAACATTCGGTTTTAGATGGCTTTTTCCACGTGCGCAAGATTGAAATAGCGAATTCTTATTCAAAAATTATTTATATTTCACACATATTACTGATAAATAATTACTGATAAATAAACGTTTCGGTCTGTCATCAGACCTTTTTCAATATTCAACAAATAATGTTTAAAACAGACTTACAATAATACTTCCATAAATAATCTAACCTATCTCAAAACATACATTCGCTTTATTCGATATTCACATTATATAAATTTCCATCCGTATGACTTTATATTTTAAGAGTCAATCCTATACCAAATTCGATCGTCGGATCATGTCATAATTATAATGTCCGCGCTACATGTACTTTGCTTTAATCTACATTTGAAATTTCCTAGCGACTGAGATGACAGCTTCCTCTCTTTAAACGTCTTCAACGTCATCAGTACGTGCATCGCTGAACCACCAATCCCAGATGCCAACAATTGAAACCAAAAAACTTCCTGATTCTCCGTTAAATTATTTAACCAAGACATTAGTAGCGCAGCGAGAAATCACGTCCTGATAATAATATTACAAACCAACGGTCGAGAAAACAAAACACACATCATCAACACTCGACAACACGGACAATACTAGTACTACTTGTAAGTCTGTTTTAAACATTATTTGTTGAATATTGAAAAAGGTCTGATGACAGACTGAAACGTTTATTTATCAGTAATTATTTATCAGTAATATGTGTGAAATATAAATAATTTTTGAATAAGAATTCGCTATTTCAATCTTGCGCACGTGGAAAAAGCCATCTAAAACCGAATGTTATATATTATAAATGTTAATTTTATTGAAGAAATAATATGTTGTGTACAACTAGTTACATATTTTATATGTAAAAAGGTACAGATATTTTGTGTTATTTTCTCTTTGTAACAGTAAATATCTGTTAAATCTATATATTGAATATGTTAAATATCACAGAGGTATCGTCTAAACTAAAAATGTAAAAATAGCATCTAATTTCAGTTAAATAATTTAACATTATAAATGTAGCAATTTAACATAAAATTTATTTTTAATAGCGTTTTTCATTGGCAGAACTAGTGCGCACTGAGTGCGTACTAGGCGCGGACTGCGTGTGTCACTGGGGATTTCAGTACGCACGAAGATCGTGCGCCCTGTTTCATTGATAAATTTAGTGTCGAGTGTTCGCCCTTTCGTGCAAAAATCTGGCACGAGCTCCGAGAGATTGTTTCAGTCGGTTTTAACAACTCATAATACACACTACGCCGAGCTGGTCCCACCAAATACAGAGCATGACCTTGGAGCCGTGAATATTCGATTTGGCCGTCGACGTGGAAGCATGGCCGAGAACTCCTCATGATTTTCTGCGCTTGGGATTGTCGTAATGAATCCATTCTTCGTCCCCAGTCACAATGCGATGCAGAAATTCCTTCCGTCTTTGCCTTTCAAGCAGCTGTTCACAAGCAAACAAACGCCGTTCAACATCTCTCGGCTTCAACTCGTACGGCACCCAATTTACTTGCTTCTGAATCATTCCCATGGCTTTGAGGCGTTTTGAAATGGCTTGTTGAGTCACTCCCAATTTTTCTTGATTTTGACACGAGTCTTGATCAAGTAATGCCTCCAATTCTGCATTTTTGAAAACCTCTTTTCCACTGCTATGCCGGTCTTTGACGTCAAAATTACCGTTCTTGAAGCATTGAAACTCACTCACGACACGTTCTTTCACTAATAGCGGCCTCACCATATGTATTTGAGAGCATTCGATGAGCCTCAGCCGCAGATTTCTTCATATTGAAGCAGAAAATTAAAACCTTCCGCAAATGACGAAAATTTGGCTCGTAAACTGACATTTTTAATCGAGAATAACTTTATGATGTAGACACAAATCGACTAATGTTTCTGTGGGGTTATGTTGACAGATGCCCAAGTTTATTGTATGATGTCTATGATTTATTTATTTCAACCACCGCTAAAGTCATCTATAGGAAAACGACGGAAGCAAAGTTGTACACCTAATATTTGAATCCTGGTCTGATGAAATGATTTCGACTAGAGGCTTTTGTAAGTATTTCACAGGTATTTTGCACTTCTAAGTACTTCTGGCTCAATGCTATCATCAGCTTGGCTAATTTCTCTTAACTCTTCTTTAAATGGGACCTCTTCCCGCCTGATTTATGATTGTTTTCCACCGCTTTCTTTTTTCGTTTTATAACGATTTTTAACCTGTAGTGGTGTTTTTGAAACATTACAATTTTTTTGCAATTCTTTTGAAATCTCTGCCCACATTACCTTCTTCGATTTAAATTTTTTCATTGGGCCTATTTGAGAAAGGTATTTATATTTGTCTAGCATAAATATACAGTTACCGAATCAGTCCAAGAATCTGAAAAATAGTTGCACATATTATTTGAGAAATACAAATTATGATTTTTAACGAAATAAATTGTATTTGCTTCGTTCTAGTATTAGCTGTACTACACACCACCTTGTATATAATATGTATAAATACGTTATTGAAATGTATTTACCTGCATATTTCGGACTGTTACTTTCTTCGAATAGTGCTGAAGTTAAATCAGATTCATTTTCTTTGTCCGTATGCTATTCATTTCGAAGGTTCTGATTTTCATTAATGTTTACGTTGCATATCAATGTTTCCTTAAATAATAAAAAAATATTTATGATTGTAAAAGTATATAAAAGACGGGAGAGTTTTATATACGGGAGAGTTTTTTAGCGGGTAGACGATGTATCTGTTATCCCTTCTGGGGGATATAGGCGCATCAAATCCTGCACACGCAGGGAACCGGTTCCTGGGAATCGTCCCGCCATCCGGTTAGGTTCTCTTCGGAACATTCCGGATGGTGGGTTTGTGAAGATTTTTCTCCTACGCAAAGAAAAAAAAAGGTTAAGGATCATTTCTTAAAAGTAACTTGTTGCTATCATGTGTTGTTTATTGAAAAAAGTAACTTATTTCTTATAATGAGTTAAAGTAACGAGTCGACGCTTTACAAATAATGAGTACTTTTTTAAATAAATAACTTTCCAAAAGTAATTTCTTTCTCAATCCTAACTTTTAGTTATTTGTCATTGTTACCATTATAAAAAAACAACGTCATTGACAAATCATTATTGTAAAAAATAATGGTAAAGCTAACGGTTTCTATCCCTGGATTATATTTTATATTGATTACGTTTATACCAAACTTATTCGGATTTTGTAACATTCTGAGATTGACTAATTATAACTACTGATTATCTAGCTTCTAAAAAATGGAACGGCTATCATTACCAGACTTAAAATAATGGATGTTATTAAATTTGATTAAAAGTGAATGTAAACAATCATTGAAAACATGATAACTAACATATTTTTTGTCGATTTTGTAGATGCCATAAAATAAATATTTTCCCACTCCCAACAATGTCGAATTTTATGAAGCTCTGGAAAAAGCTCTGAGGAGTCTTAAAACCAGAAAATGGCATTACAACAGAAAACGACGACAAGAAATTGAAGAATTGCCACCAAATCGACATCCGCGAATGGATAATGAAAATGAGGCCTGTGTCCATCTTTATTGTTTGTATCAAAGAACGAGTTAAGAATTATCTTTCTTCCTTCAATGTGGAAAAAAAGATCTATAAGAAACTGCAGAATTCCCAGAGAATAACCCAGAGAACAACTCAAAGGACAATCCAGAGGACGACCCAGAGGACGACCCAGAGGACGACCCAGAGGACGACTCAGAGGACGACCCAGAAGAAATTGAAGACGGCAACGAACTGGAGAAGACCCAGCACATGGAGGAAATTGAAGAAACTGAGACTGACGAAATGAAGGACATTCAGCAATGGTAAAAATATTTCCTAGAAATCTTATTAATTTTAGGAATTTTTATAATCTATATTTAAGAGAAATTTTGAAAAATATAAAAAATCAGATTTTTCAATATTTCTTAGAAAATTAACAAATTTCAGAATATTTTTCATTTATATATATGAGAAACTTTTACAAAAGTCATTTACGCGATAAAAATATTAAATATAATATACACGCACACATACATACTCCACATTACTCAGAATATTTATATGAGGAATTGTAATGTGTTCCATTTAAAGAAATATTTCTGAAAAAACCACGATTTATCAGTTTTTGTCCTGTTTTTCATTGCATTTCATTTAGCGATACAAATTATCGCAAATGTTATTTCATCTTATTTTATACTAGACACCGAACAAAGATAAAATGACATAGTCGACTTCCGTTAACACGTCACATACTTTTATTCGTTATCCAACGAAAATGAAAAATAAAACGACACTTGCGGTTTTGTATTACTAAATGAAATGCATTCAAAGACAGGACAGGAAAATAAAAGATAATAAATCGTGGATTTCTCTTGAAAATATTTCAGATTACTAATGTTACGGCCTGCCCTCCACAAGGATATAATTTTGTTTTTTTTATATATATTTTTGTTTGTTTTATCTTTTTATTTCGCGCTGAGTTATTTTTCGTATCGCATATCGCCTATCTAAAATATTTCTATCTAATTAATTACGAATATTCCGTGTCGAGAAACCTACTCGGCGATGCGCAATTCTGTCATGCCGACACCACGTGACGCACGTGCCGCGAGGGCCAATCGGAGCACCTATGAGGCGCGTGCCGCGTGCTGATGCGTTGCGATAAGATTTTAGACAGAATAACTCCGCGTGGAGTTAATGAATCGTTTCCATATGTCATGATGATCATGTCGTTACTATTCTACGCAAAATTTAGGAAAATTAATTTAATCGAAACGCCTCAACGCCTATAATCCTTCGAATGGGAATAAGCTATCGCACACCAATCACGGTCCGCGATGCGCGTGTCGCTCATCGTTCCGAACTCTTAGCGGGATTTCAGCTGCCCTGGCCGAAAATATTATTGATTTTAAAGTTTCGCATTGCGCCTTTATTTATTTACTATCTTTTGGCCATCGCGACCGCTTTAATTTACTCGAAATTGATAATAAAACGCGAATTAGTCGCGTTAGCGAGCGCCGATTAATCGAGAATCGGGGAAGGAGCAGCGCGGACCACGGAGAGAGCAGCGCGGATCACGGAGAAGGATCCGAAAACTTAATTTACTAATAACTTTAAAATTCTACTAATTAACGCGGAAATAACTCGATTTCTCGGTTTTAAATTAAGTTCGCGTAAACCATACCGAGGTTTAGTCCGGTATAAATAATATTTCGGGGAAAAAGTCCCATTTTCGCATTTGTCACGTACGCCCAATTCTGGGAAATTCGCGCTTCCCCTTCCTCCCGACTCGCGAGCGCCACCGATTGGCGCCTATATAAACAGGGCGAAAACCGAGCTCGGCGTCATTTTTCTGATCGACTTCTGTCAATCACAGCCGACTTGGCGAGGACCAGCTGGAATATCTTTAAAAATAATATATTGTATTTTCAAGAAAGAAAAGTATGAATAACTTATTTCAAATTACCTTGACTCTCCCCCTTTTTCCTCACTCCTCAAGCTGACTGCGCTCATAGGAGCTGCTCAGCTTTTCCGTCTCTCCAAGACTAACTGCGCTCGTAGGAGCTGCTTAGTCCATCCCTCCCCTCCCAGGAGCTAACTGCGCTCGTAGGAGCTGCTTAGCCCGTCCTTTCTCAGGATTGACTGCGCTTATAGAAGCTGCTCAATCTTTCCTTCCATTATTACCCATTCTGCAATAATTTTCTTTTTGCACATGAGCTATCAACCGCGTTAGTAATACTATAAAATATTATACTTTTGTCGATAGAACGACTAAACGAGGGATCCGCGTCAATGTAATCAGCTAGTTCCGTATTAATTCCGTATATTTTTTAATATTAAAATAATTCAAATTTTAATATAGCGTCATATATCACTTTCATTCAATCCACTTCTCCATCCCCTCCCGAAGGATATGAAGTGATGAAACGGCTCCAATTGCTCGGAACCATAATAAATTTCCTTGATATGAACATTAACTATTCTAACATTTGTTTCAATTTCAATTAATTACTGAAACATTAAGAGACCAATGGCGCATTCAACAAGCAATTTATAAATTGTTCAATCAAATAATTTATGACGTCACTTTTTCACAAAGAATAGTTCTGAATCCCAATTACCAATTTAAATTCTAAATTAATTATATTAAAACAAGATTTTTAAAGGGTTTCTTGTAGCATGCAATACGCCGGCGCTGGCGGTCTCATGGTTTGCCGCTCGACCTGAGAGTCCTGAGACTCGCACGCATTCTGATCATACCTCCCCCACTCTAGTATACACTCCGCCACTCATCCAATCCTGTATCCTCCCTGCTCGCCACGCAGGACCGTTTCGCTCGCTCCCCACTCTGCATCCAGCAGCGACGCGGCTAAAACGTGACGCAGGAATATTTAATTTATAATATTATAGAATCGCGAAAATGTTTAAATTCGTTACACCTCGCGTTGTATTATGATTAATAAATTTGGTGACAGCGCACAGTGGACCAGACGACCCGAAATCTTGGCCAAAATTCAAAATGTTAATGGATTGGCATTAAACCTCGGTATCTAAGGGTTTTTGGAGTCACTGATTTCGAATCCGAACACAAAATTTAGAAATTCAAAATGGCGGACCCAAAATGACAGCCGATTTTCTATAATAATCGTCTAATTTTTATGAAATTAAATATATAACGGTTTTTCGGATCCAACATCGCGAACGAGAATGCTAAAAATGCTTCAATTGCTGTTAAATTTGATATTCAGGGGTTTTTGGAGTCGCTGATTTCGAATCCGAACTCAGAATTTAGAAATTCAAAATGACAGACCCAAAATGACAGCCGATTTTCTATAATAATCTTCTAATTTTTATGAAATTAAATATATAACGGTTTTTTGGATCGCTAATTCCGAATCTGATGTCAGAATTTCATAATCCAAAATGGCGGATCCAAAATGGCGTCCCGAAAATGCAACCAGTAAATTTTTAATGAAAACTTTTTTTCAGGGTCGTTGATTACGAGTTAGACATTACAATTTTTAAAATTACAGATGACGGATCCAATATGGCTAACTTCAAAGTGAACATTTAATAAAATTTGGAGAAAAAAGTTCGAACTTGTAAATTTAAATTACTACTGCTCTTTGCCGTAGTCACGAATCGAGGCGGATATTGACATTTTGCTGTTTTTTTATTTTTACTTTTTTGTATTTAATTTTTTAATTTTTTTTGTATTTTATTATTTTTATATTTTTAACATTTTTTTACTGGTTAATTAGTATTCAAGCGTAATTACAAATCTTCTTCATCACACTGCTCTTCATTAGTCATCTCCATATCATGCAAACTTTCGTAAAAATTTGTAAGGTTACTTGAGTCATCTTCTTTCTCGAATTCATTTCACTCAGAAAGAAAATCCATTGACTGGTCAAACTTAGGAATGTCAAGCAAGTGAATTACTTCTTTGGGGATAGCTTTGTGCTGCCTTTTCTGAATTCGCGAATTAAGGTTAAGTGTAGATATAATGCGGTCAGAAGTATCCATAGTTCTGTTAAATACATCTTCTATTGTTGCGAGACGAGAACATTTTTTTCTTTTTCTCAATCAAACGAGACCGAGAAAGAAGATGACTCAAGCGGCCTTACAAATTTTTACGAAAGTTTGCATGATACGGTCATTTGACTAATGAAGAGCAGTATGATGAAGATTTGTAATTATGTTTGAATAATAATTAATTAATCAATTTTCAAAAATGTTTAACTACATTCAAATTTTAAAATAAAAAAATTAAAAAATCGATATATACTACTGAATTTCATAAAAATTAGACAATTATTATAGAAAATTGTTCGCTATTTTGGATCCGCCATTTTGAATTGTGCAATTCTGACATCAGATTCGAAATCAGCGATTCGAAGAACCCCCCGTACATGACCATAATTTTTCATAATTTTATCAAAATTCTGGAGTAAATGGATTTTTACTTACTTATTCGAGTCTCTTGGCCTACTGTGTAGTAGTGGGAAAATAAATACATATCTTTAGTAACAAGCAAAAGTGGCAAAAAGTGGCAACTTGTTCTCGTCAACAATATTCATACGAACAAAACATGATAAAAAAAATCAATTCCGAGGCTGCACAGGCCGCACGATGGATTTGTGTTAAGTCATAATCTATTTAAATCAGAAATATTCGCGTAAATAGCTCTGCCACAAAGCCACAAAAAATAGTGCTAATATTTAGAGTAAATAAATGTATAGCATTATTATTTATCCATTTTTAAAACAAATACGATTTTTAAACATTTAATTTATAAAGTTTATATTCATAGTTTTAATGTTTTTTATTTTAAAGATAGGTCTTTAAAATTATCACCTGTATTTTGTAATCAAGCGGCTATTCCTCGAAACCTGTTACCAAAACCTTATTATACAGTTCATTTATATGTTCTCTGAGATATTCTTATGACATATGAAATATTGTTTACAGTAAATTTTAAACTCTACTTTTGACCAGTTTTCGGGTTTTCTGGCCCACTGTGCAACGGTGGGATATTACGCGAACCGCTGCATCTTAACTCAATAATTCACAAATGCGAGGATATTTACATTGTTACCTCCGTCGGGTCGTAACAAATTTGATGACAGCGGTGGGATATTACGCGAACCGCTGCACCTTAACTCAATAATTTAGAAACGCGAAGATATTTACATTGTTACCTCCGTCCGATCGTAACACTAATCTAACAAAATACAAAAAATAGTGTGAATTTACTCATAAATTTTCATTTTTTTGGTCTGAATATTTCTGAATAATGTACCAATTAGTATAAAAAATATTAAAATTTTCTGATATAGTTTTAGAATTTTTATATAGAAAATCTGATTATTTTTATGAGAAATTCTGAGAAAATTATGAAAATTTGTATTTTTTGGCAGGGAGAAGAACAATATCAAGGACATACAGTACAGAAATGAAGATGCCGACGAATTCCAGGACAGCATGAACAACGACAAGATCCTGGAGATGTTACTCGAAGGAGACAGAGATTTATTCGACGACCAAGAAATTGTGATAGAAGATAATGAATATCCATGATAAAAATGAATGTGGCTTTGTATTTCTTTAATACCTTTGGAAGAGCAATAATAAACTTGGACGTGCTTTACAGAAAATGACGGGGAGGGGTCGTTCTCACCCCTAACTCATTTGTTCTCTATTTCAGATAAAATATGGATGAACCCGGTTCTACCAATGTAATATTAACTTTAATCTTGGTTGAGTTTACTCTTTTATTAATTTTAAGAATAAAAAAATGATTAAGTTAAACCGAGATTAAAATTAATCTTACGTTGATGCAATCGGGCTATGGAGAGACAAATTATTTGGTTGTGCCTCACAGAAAAGGGCGGGGATGGGGCCCTTTTCTTCCCTGACGAAAATAAGAAACTTTATAAAGCGTTGACAACCGTTCAATGACGATTTTTTGAGAATTTTTACGCTTTCAAACTTTATAAAAACGCTTATAGAACACCATTGGGTTTAAACACTTTCAGAACGCTTATAAAATACAGTATATATCGTTTCATGAAAGTTCTGTAATGTTAAAGCAACGCTCTTCAAAGGGCGCTCAGTAAACGCTGATGCACCTTCGTGCAGAGAGTTCACTGTCAGACTTTTCAAAGATTTATCAAACGCTTTTCTCAACTCCGTAACACAAGCGTTTTTCCTCCGTTTAACAAACATTTTTCTACATATTCAATTTTCAAGCAGTGCAACATTGTTGCCAGAGGGACACAATAAAATTCAATTTTTCGCATTTAAAAACCACATCAAATAGGATAAAAAGCTACGATGGGACTTTTCAATATTAAATTTTGTACTTTTTTTTATAAAGTATCTGCGTTCAGCAGGCTCAACACTTGAACTAAACGTTTATGTAAACGTCAAACAAACATTTATGAAACTTATTTTCAGAGAATGCCTTCCAAACGCTGCAGCGTTGTAATTTCCGTTTTACGAACACTCTACTGGTCGTTTCTAAATTCTCAACAAATTTCTGTAAACGCTCATATAAACTTTAAACAAACATTCATAAAACTTCTTATTTTTGTCAGAAGATGCCTTCCAAACGTTGTAGCGTTGCAATTTCTGCTTTATGAACACTCACCTATGTGAACCTGGCACCCGAATTTAAGAAAAACAATTTTTTTTATATGCATTGGATAGAGCTAGGTTTGTACCCAATTGTACCACCGTTCTTTTCGTTTGTACCTCAAGGGGTTGAGAAAAAAAAATTTAAAAAAAAGTTACCACCCCATTTTGAGATAATGAAATTTTTCAAACGCCGTCAAATTCAGAATCGTTTGTAACCGTTTGTACCGCAGTTCGTTTCGTTTGTACCCTCAAGGGGGTGAATGTACCGAATTTTTAAAATAGGGGTGAGAGCTAACTCCGCCAATTTTTAAGATATCTTAAATCTGTAAACGGGTGCTGTTTCGGCATCGCTTGTAGACGTTTGTACCACCGTCGGTTTCGTTGGTATCCCCGAGGGGGTGATTGTACCGAATTTTTAAGATAGGAGTGAGAGCTAATTCCGCCAATTTTTAAGATATCTTAAATCTGTAAATGGGTGCTGTTTCGTCATCGCTTGTAGACGTTTGTACCACCGTCGGTTTCGTTTGTACCCCCGAGGGGGTGATTGTACCGAATTTTTAAGATAGGAGTGAGAGCTAATTCCGCCAATTTTTAAGATATCTTATATCTGTAACCGGGTGCTTTTCGGCATCGCTTGTAGACGTTTGTACCGCCGTCGGTTTCGTTTGTACCCCCGAGGGGGTGATTGTACCGAATTTTTAAGATAGGAGTGAGAGCTAATTCCGCCAATTTTTAAGATATCTTATATCTGTAACCGGGTGCTTTTCGGCATCGCTTGTAGACGTTTGTACCGCCGTCGGTTTCGTTTGTACCCCCGAGGGGGTGATTGTACCGAATTTTTAAGATAGGAGTGAGAGCTAATTCCGCCAATTTTTAAGATATCTTATATCTGTAACCGGGTGCTTTTCGGCATCGCTTGTAGACGTTTGTACCGCCGTCGGTTTCGTTTGTACCCCCGAGGGGGTGATTGTACCGAATTTTTAAGATAGGAGTGAGAGCTAATTCCGCCAATTTTTAAGATATCTTATATCTGTAACCGGGTGCTTTTCGGCATCGCTTGTAGACGTTTGTACAGACGGTGGTACAAACGGGTACAAACGATTCTGAATTTGATGGCGTTTGAAAAATTTCATTATCTCAAAGTGGGGTGCTAACTTTTTTTTAAATTTTTTTTTCTCTCAACCCCGTGAGGTACAAACGAAAAGAACGGTAGTACAATTGGGTACTAACCTAGCTCTATCCAATGCATATAAAAAAAATTGTTTTTCTTAAAGTCGGGTGCCAGATTCACATAGGTTGAACACTCTACTAACCGTTTCTGAATTCTCAACGAATTCCTGCAAATGCTTATGTAAACGTTAAACAAACGTTTATGAAACTTCTCATTTTCGTCAGGGCTTTCATATACAGTAACACATATGCAATGTTATTATTACTTACTCAATAATGTAATTGCAATAGAACATGCTTTATATGCAATAATTATCATTGAGTGAGAAGTTATAACATTGATGTTAGGTATATTACAGTTGCTTTGTGTTTGCTGAGAATTTTTTTATAATTTAAATTTATTTAATTTGTTAATTATAATTAAAAATTTTAATTATAATTAGCAAATTAATTATATATATTACTATACGTACTTTTCGAGTTGCGTAGGTTACGAAAACCAATCATAAATTCGTTTAACATTTTTTTAGAACGTGCAATAGAAATTCTAATCAGCAATTGGTTGCATTAGCTCCGCATTCCTCTAATCTTTCACGAAATACGCCCAATGTGAATGCCGGTTTTCAGAATGGCGTATTCTAGTAAATAAAAAATAACGTATTCTAGTAAATTACTAGAATACGCAGGTTACGCTTACGCAGGTTACGCCGCACGTGACGGCACCCTAACAGTACGGTAGCGGTATCTTGTGCGGGTTGGTGCGAGTATACTCGCACAAGATACTGCTACCGTACTGTTACTGTACTGTCACGAGGTGGCGGTGTACGGCGTAACTGTACAGTAGCAGTACAAAAAGTATGTATGATATTATAATACAGCGTATTAACACTGTACTTGTACTGTATACTGTTTAGGTATATCATGGTACATTACCCGTATCGTATTAATACGGCGTACCATTATCGATAGGAGAGAGACTGTGGAGATCTCTAGTCGAAGACGATGTACATAATAACTGGTACTGCGAAAGTACAACGTATGATTGCCTAACCTGAAAATAGTCTTTGTAACATTAAAATTAAATATTAGACAGTAACTGACTGGATGTTTAGTTGAACTGCATAAATTTCTATCAGACCATATATTGAACAGATATATCATAACCATAATACATCCACGATTATACAGGTGTTCGTGGATCATCAAAATGCAGCGGTTTCTAGATGATTTCAGAAGTCAAGCATAGTAAATGGCGGTATACAATTGGATAAGTGACCGCTTCGAAGTACTATGAAATTAGTTCCCGAATTTAGGGAAAGTTTTTTTTTTTCATCATAATTTTATGATGTGTACTCTGGAATAAGATATTAATCAATAATAATACTCATTTTAGCAATAAAACTATAAAATTAATTAATTTTAGTAACATGCGTACCTAAGGCGTACATTATCGGTACGGCGTACCAAAAGTACGGTGTACCGGTACTGTACCCTTTAGGTACGCATGTACCTGACAGGTACGGTATCGGCACGCATAGTACGCCGTACGCTCACCGTACTAATACCGTGGAGATATTTTGCTATCTGGGTATCGCATGCTTGGTTATCTGGGGAGGTAAAAATGAATACACAAATCTGTAATTTATTATTTTTTCCAGCTTTAGATACAAAATAGACAACTAGATTACACGGACCATTTAATCAGGAGGAATTATTCAACTAATTCGGAGAAAAGGGACACGAACGCTTGCATTTATTCATAAAAAAGGAAGCTTCAGCATCCCCTTGAAAAGGTAATCTTTTATGATAAATAAAATATGATAGATAAAATTTTGTGAAATTTAACTTGGCGCCGTTTGATATCAAATCTTTTATACAAATGATACATATATATATATATAATTAGAGTTAAGTAAATAACAAAGATAATACTTGGTTTTTATTACACTAAAATAAAATTTTACAAAGGAAAGAGGGATATATAAACCTGTATGGACATATTTTATATATAATTGTGATTTCATATGTAATTATATAGAAAGAAGGTGGTATTATTGCACCCCAGTTAGTTATTACTAGACTGCGGATATTTATGCAAAATACTTAACTGAATATTAACCATGAAGCAATTTTAGCAGTCGATCGATATTCGTTAAAGAGTTATTAAGGCGATGCTAAAGCCCCCCTGTTTTACCACATTCCTATTCGGTGGGATTTCTCCGTATTGGATGTACGGATTGCAAAAGTATTATTACTTAAATTATAGTACGCACACAGAGGATGTTTGCTACACTGGATTTTATGAGAAAATCGAAAAAAAATTATAAAATTTACTTATTTTTGGCTCGCACAGCTGTCACCTCGGATATATATTTGCTTGATATAAGAGTTTTAGAGTCCATATCTTGAAAATAAGCGGGCAGCAAACATCACATTATTGAAACGAACGATACCGAATTTGTAGAACTAAGATTGAAAGTCTAGAAAAGATATATTCTCACCGAATAGGAAATACGTGTATACAGATGCTTTGCGGAGACTGGGACTGTCAACAGAACCGAAATTCCGTGTAGTAGTAGTTGCGCGGTCTTGCGATAGATGGTGCTGGCATATGTTAGATAAGAACAGATGTATGCGTTTGAGTAAGACAGAATGATATATATTATATAATATAATGTAAAAACTAAATCAAAGATGTCGCCACTATTATCGAAATTGGAATTAAAAAAGTCTGTACTATCGACCTTGATTGAGTTGGGTAATCGGTTTAGCATCCCCTTAAAGAGTAAAATGAAAAGGTTAAAATTACCATGTGTAAATATGCAATTTATTCAAAATATGCATTTTATGCAAAGTATTCAGTTAAGTATTTTGCATAAATATCCGCAGTCTGGTTGTTATATATTAGTTACTATATTTTACGTAATAACTTTGTTAATAATCAATATTTAAGTTTAAAACTTGACAATTACATTCATTAAAATGTTGTTGAATCGACTCTGGACTCAAAGTTATGAAATATTTATTACTATATTTATAAAAATGTGGCGATATTGCATAATGATTCAAAGAAAAAAATGAGTGATAATGTGGCCTTCCATAAAAATAGCCTTAAAATATTAGTTTTGCTTAGAAAACAGTATTTGGTTTTAAAATTAATAAAAAAGTAAAACATTTTTAATGTATGTAAAAGAATGTAAATATATACATTCACATAACTTCTGCATATAAGCTGCTCGGTACTAAAAATCTCATAAGGGACGTCACCTAACTGTCCGGCACCGATTTGATTCTCTGTGAAATATTGGTAAACACAAAAATCTAACAAGTAACTCTACCCAAGTGCCATACGCCAATTTCCCTGAAGGCCTTGGCACATAGAAAAACTTAAGACGTAAAACTTAAGCAGTAACGAAATCAACATGTTGGATTCGCTATTGCTTACGTATGGTCTTACGGTCTCTATTGTGATTGGTCGATTCGCTTACTGCTTAAGT
>NW_017296016.1:143462-149606 GCF_001594075.2 Trachymyrmex cornetzi
CATGAAATGCATAACAGAGCATAAGCATAACATAAGGCCGCTAAACCAATGAGCGTCTTACGTAAATCAATATGGCGACATTATGCTAGATGCTCATTGGTCCAGCAGTCTTATGTTATGCTTATGCTTTGTTATGCATTTCATGTGCGATAGCCTTTACGCCTTAAGTTTTTTTATGTGCTTTGCCTTGAGACTCTGCATACATGCAGTACATTGAAAAATATCTAACACGTATTTTACAGAATGGAGTATACGGTGATTTTCGAAGTTGCGGAATACAAATCCGCTCCCAGTTTTTGAGAATTCAATATGGTGGAACCAATATGGTGGATTTGATTTTTGTTTAAATGAAAACAACAAGACATTCTCACTCTCTGCCGAATCCGGGAATAATCAACGTGAAGGTGGTGAGAAGCTATTATTATTAAAGCAATTATTAATTTGAATGCTTACAAATAAAATAAATTTGACATTCTTTAAACACTTAATATTTTCATTATTTTTAATTTTTACTTTTAAGTTTTTAATAACATTATATGTTTATTCAGATTCAGATTCTCTACACTCTCGTAAAAGTATTTGCTAAAAACCTTCTGACATTTTTATCATTAATTTGTCAAAATTAATCTTATTTTATTTCTTATTCACACATATTGTCAACAATAAAAAGATTTTTCAATCATTCTTTTAGTATAATCTTATAAAAACTTCTTTAAAATGTTGAATACCTAATATAATAGTGTTATTATGCAGAAAATACTGTTATGTAGATAATAAAAACTATAAAATAAAAATTGAATAAAATTTCATTGTTATTAAATATTATTTTTATGAATAAGATTTTCACAAATACAAATATATTATAAGATTTTCACAAATACAAATATTTTGTTTTTTCTTTATTGAAAAATGTATTTTACATTATGTATATCAATTTTCATATTATACTACCATGGTTTCAAAAGTTATTGAATTTTGAGCAGCAAACCACCTTTTCGGACCAATGTGCAGCGCGCGGAAGGACTAGGTTCACGGAGTAGCACGCGAAGCGGAAGCACTAAACATCCGCTTTGATTTTTAGCAGCTTTAAATACTGTTGGCGAAGCGTGTGCAAACGCACTACTACAAGTTATATCCGTCCGGACGAGACTAGGGACATAATTAAGATTAAACTTCATTTAGGTAAGTTCGTTTAATCTAATAATTTTATGATTTGTCACGATTGTATTTCGAAGATTAATAACGTCACGTGGAGTGGTACGCACCATTTTCTTGTTCGAATCTTGTCGCATAAATAATAGTTCTTGTCTTAAAGTTAGCGAAACAGAGAGAGCAGAATTAATTCTGATATATTTATTTGTTAATGATTTGTTGTTAAAAAGTTACCAAGGAAAAAACCTCTTGTAGTGTAAATTTTCTTAAAATAATATTCTACTAAAGGAAGAGTAAGTTAAGAGAAACTTGCATATTTCGAGAGCAACAAATTTAGAAAATATCTCGTTACCAATTTTAGGCATGACAACAAATTTTTTACCTTACTCTTGTATGCCTGCCACCTGCATTCTGAGAAGTTTTTCGTTGTTATTTATTTTGCAAGTAACGGGTTTGAAACTTGGATATTTCGATAGAAATAAATGAACAAAAAATTTCTAGGTTATTGTTAAATACTGTGTGAGAATCGCCATTTCGATCTCGATTGAGATCTCACGTAGTGGGATGGATCGATGGACTGGACGTTAAAGACACTGAGCACTCGGATTTAATCGTTATATATAAAATAAAATGGCGTGTCGCGGTAACAAAGGGGTGATCCCGATTGATCACGGCTCGATTGGAAACCACCAATCACAGCGACCCGGTGCCTAGGAGCTTTGTAGTCTCAAGCGCTGTGAGTGGCTCGTATCCAATTGAGCCGTGTCCAACTGGGTGCCACCCGTCATTTTGACGTCAAAAGGACATTAAAGACATCATTTTGATATCAGAATGACGACAAATAACGTCAGTTCTTCTCTGAGGGCGACTGTTACCAACGCCGATTAACTTAATCGACGATTAACTCAATCAGCAGTGTTAGACAACAGCAAGACTATATATCGTTCTTAAACTCATCTCTTTGTGATATACTTCTATCTATGCGTTCCTATACTTAACTGTGATAAATGTAATGAAAATCTCCTATATATAATAGTAATTACTAATTCTGCTGATTGAGTTAATCATCGATTAAGTTAATCGGCGTTGGTAACAGTCGCTCTGAATGTTCGTCGTACGTTGATAGCGGTTGATGGCGTTATGGAAGCACAATAGAACAATGGCCGGTTGTTTTGGCGCGTTGTGGTTTAAGATTCGTAACCGGTCGCCCATTATCACCACACTTCGGATTCAGTTCCGAGCCGCGCAAGCGCAAACGAAAATTTATCCCCACACTCGTCTGGCACGTCCGCCATGTCTCTCTCCTCCTCCTCCTCCTCCTCCTCTCTCTCTCTCTCTCTCTCTCTCTCTCTCTCTCTCTCTGTTTCCCCTTTCCCGATCCCGCTTTCACCCCTATGCGCGTTGTCCAATCACGCGGGAATAACGCCGAAATTGTAATAATGATGTTCGCGAGACGACGCGGCATCTGTGACGAAAGGTTCACGGAAGGAATCGATGGATGATGCCATCGACCCTTAATTGGCATTTATCGCACTGATCGAATGTAATGTCGCAACCAAGAAGACTAGAACCCAGGGGTGCGTTCCAAAACTTTGGTAACTGAAATCTATAGTTAACGTAACGTAAACTATTGCTTTTTAGTAACCAAAGTTACGTTTTGGAACGCACCCCAGGAGGGTCAACTAGTGGTGGTGGTGAGTCAAAAAACGTCCGCGACTATTCATACGATGTGCAGTGGCATTGCACATTGTGTGAAAGTTTGTGCATGCGCGCATCGATTTCTGCAATATAATAATTGAGATTTAATATAATTGTTATGTGTACATACAAATGTCAGACAACATTATTAAATCATATTTTTGTACATTTCTCCAAGTTACATTTCATCAATACGTACCTCACAAAATTTGAATACTATTCGATTTTCTTTATTTCTAGGATTGAAGTCACAATTTCGAATACAACACACTCGCTCGGTCGTAAGTCACATCGGATTAAATTTTTACACGTTTTATCTTTAGTCCAAAATTCAATCAAACAGAAACAAGGTTTGTTTTGAAAAGAAAATTTGGTACGTTGACATGCGCAGTCACGAATTGAAAACGACTATATAGAGCGACAGAGAGGACTAATGAAGCGCAAGAGTGGAGGAAGTTATCCGCCGTCACTTTTTGCCTCATCCGCTCTATTGGCACCGAGTCGATCCTCCTTAGTTCTAGTCTTCTTGGTCGCAACAAATACAATTTCATTTTGTTATATTTGTATTGTTTTAGAAAAATCTTCTTTTGGCAGAACATCATTTTCTAAGATAACTTACAAAGCGACAAATTTTTTTGGCAAGTTTTTAGAAACAAATGAGCAACAAATAAAAATAATAGTTAGAATTGATTCTGCTCACTTCGTTCCGCTCATAGTGTAACTCGTTATGACAATAACGATATCGTTATATTTCGTTTCGCATCTTTTTTACCATATACAAAATCTGCGCAATGATAATATAACGATATTGTTACCGTCAAAGAGTTACAAGGAGTCAAAGAGAATACAGGGTCAGCGTTATATTAATAACGAAATTTGCATTAAGAGTTACGAAATTGGCTTGCAGAAGATTTGCTTTGCACACGCGGTGTATGATATGCTTCCTGCTAGACGTTTTCTTACGAGAAGCGCATCCCTCTCATGATGGCGTACTTACTTGAATTATATGAAATATTGCAACACATTGGAACAATATAAAATTTCAATATTGTAGCAATATTGTCGCAATACTTGTAATAATATGCATTATTAAAATATTGCTGCAGTTTCGTGTTATAGGAGTTGTATTAATTATAATCTGAGCTTAATTGCAAATTTATTTAAAAAAAAAAATGATTAAGTTGCTATATTCTTAAATTCAAGGAGCCATATACTGATGTAAATAAATTAAATATCATGTACTCACATAAATCATGGTCTAATTGAGAATATTTACCGTTATTTACAACAATGGAATAGAGCTCCATGATTTTGTTCTTCAACATCTCCGTTGTCATTTGCGATACCTCTTTTTGAAATTATGTACATAGCAACAGTAATAGTTCATATACTTGAAAAAATTGTCGTTTTTCCAACGTGCTGCCACAAACCCATGATAACGAACTTCTCACTTTTGCAGACTTCCCCGATTTTTCTCAGATTTTAAAGAGTATTTATACATCTTAATAATGTCAACAATAAGTGTTGAACAATAAGCGTCATAATCTCGAACGATTTCAAATCCTTTACACTCCACATAGCGGTATCAAAATAAAAATTTTTTTATTATTGAGTGCGACATTTTTTCAACAATGTCAATGAAGAGAATCTCAGATGTTTTATACACACAATTACATCATTCTGTCCTATACATTTTTTTTTAAACATTTAGGTATACCTGTCTAAATAATGCTTTTCTTAAAAAAAATTTGGGAAAAAAGATCTAGGGAACTGATTTGATGCGTTGCTGGCTAATACCATATCTTCGTGCATATTTTTCAGAAAGAATATTTCGGAACTTTACTTTAGGTCACGTATGAATGATCTATTCTGTATACCATGGTAGAGTAAGCACTTTTCTGAAGCCGAATTTTTTTTTGCTGAAATGTCAGGAAGATAAAAAGTATTATAATCGCTATTTCTTCCTTGCTTTTTTTTAGAATTTTGGGGTATTTTTACCGAATATCTGGAAAAATATCTAAAATCCAGCTGGATAATTACGTAATCCATCTGATATCGGATATACTGGTATGCAGTATTTGGTAATTCAGCAAACTGCATCTTTGAGTTAAAACTACATACCGTTCCAACATATTAAATAATGTATCATAATCTATAGTGCAGAAAAATGTGCAAGTGACAAAATTAATCTAATTCGCTTTTATTCCTTACGATGAAGAATATATGTAAATGCTTTTAACGGTCTAGCTGGATTTTAAATGCTTGTGTAATTCTGTGTGAATTTATATCTCTATTACGTACCTATATAATTCTTTAAACTGTGCGCCGAAATGATTTTTCCATCTCGAGAAGAAAACTCCACTAAACTACCGCAATAACAACACGAGTTAAATTGACTAGCCATTTAACAATTTGTTTTCGCATCTTAGAACGATCTTAATAATGTTAAACGACATATTAAAATCTGTAAATAATTAATTCTTATGGCAAAAAATATTACCTCCGCCACGAGTCGGACTCATATCTAATTTAGCATTCCGTGCGAGCGTCTCAAGCCTTTAAATTTCTGTTGAAGGCATTTATTTCTATTAATTGTGTTCTCTCTCTCATATATACGGTTGGATGAGATTGAATATTTAATATTGTTAAGAATATATGCATTTAAAAATCTAGAGTTTATTGTTAATATACTATTGAATAATGATTACCCTCTTAAATTTATTTTTGACAAGATCATTAATAGAATTAAAAATTTGGTCAACAAAAAAACAAATTTTATAATAGTTGACAATAAAAAAGCTTCATCAGGAAGTTATACAAAGAAATTATGGTTTACTATACCATATATCGACAACATCTCCGAGAAATTTAAAACCATTACCAAAGATTTAGATTCCAATCTTTCGTTTTTTAGTGTTAATAAACTTGGGGAGAGGGGGGGGAGGGGTGATCAAAACACATAAAGATCCACTTCCCAAGACATCCAAAAAGAATGTTGTTTATAAAATTTGTAATAACGATTGTAATGCAACCTATGTTGGGCAGACTTGCAGAAAACTGAAAATTAGAATCTCGAAACACAAGAACCATATTCGTAGAAGCATATCCACGCTTTCAGTCATAACTGAACATAGATTGCAATATGGTCATGATTTAAATTGGGAAGAAGTGATCATCTTAGATTTTGAACGCAATTACACTGTTAGAAATTTCTCAATGAATTTTAATTAACATGTAAAGGAAGCATGTGGTTATGCACGAAATTAAATGTAATGAATGATGTAAATAAAAACT
>NW_017296016.1:150396-166791 GCF_001594075.2 Trachymyrmex cornetzi
CCAACGTACATTAAAAGTTAATGAAATTTAAGAACATTTCTAACAGTGTACAACAAAAGATTAATGTTTGAGATGTTATATATTTAAAAAAAACAAAAGAACAACATTAATCGTCAGACACCGAATTCTTAGATGAGAAGCATATGTGCCTCTTCTAAATAACTTACAATATAGAAGACAATTTTGAACATTAAATATAGTTCTCATTTTTTAATTTTTGACGACTTTAGTGGAGAGAACACATATATTAAGCATAGATTACATATAGGGTAAGTGGTCCAACAATGAACCATGTAAATTTCAGAGGCTTGTATTTCACTCAATTATTGAATTAAAAGTCTGAATTTTTGCATACAGTTTATGAATTTAATTGACTACACACTGTAAATAACTTTTAAGTTATCTTCAAAGTACATAAAAATATATCATAAATAACGGTTACATTTGTAAATTCTTTAAAAATTGAATAAATTAATTATAACATATCATAATGTCGCAAGCAAAAACTTATCCTTTATATAAAAAAAATGTAAATTGACCAATATATCATAAGTAACATATACATTCGTAAAATCTTAAAAATGAATCAATTAATTATTGTAACATATCCTGATTTCGAAAGCATAATCTTGTCATTAATATGAAAGTTGTAAGTTGTCCAATTTAGATTTTGTCGAGGTTGCAAGTAAAAATATATCTAGGAAAAGATTTATGCAAATTGTGAATCCTACCGTTATAAATAAAGAACACCTGTCATAATATGTAACAAAAAGTTTTTTACCTCGTCAATTAATATAATAAATCTCGTGTTATTATTTCATTGTGGTGACTGCATTTTATACGTTTAAATATAAGTTTAAATTTTGTCGAGGTTGCAAGTAAAATTATATCTAAGAAAAAAATTTTTTGTAAAATGTGAATTCTAAAGTTATATATAAAGAACACATGTTATAATATGTAACAAAAAGTTTTTTACCTCATCAGTTAATATAATAAATCCTGTGATATGTTGTTTCATTGCGTTGTGACTGCATTTTATAAGTTTAAACTATTTTGCACTTATTTACGCGACCACTCTTAATCACGTCAAATAATGTAATGTACAGACAGAATGTCGAAAGAAGACAGGAACCGTAACAAATTTAAGAAATGGAAAGGGAATGTATCATATTAGTATA
Organism: Trachymyrmex cornetzi; assembly: GCF_001594075.2. Taxonomy (NCBI): domain Eukaryota; kingdom Metazoa; phylum Arthropoda; class Insecta; order Hymenoptera; family Formicidae; genus Trachymyrmex; species Trachymyrmex cornetzi. The sequence continues at coordinate 151,575 of NW_017296016.1, forward strand.
CGTGTCGGGCAATGACTCTGTATCCTTTTGTCTGTTTATACCGTGTGTTTGTTTCTTAATGTGCACCATCTCAGAAATTAATCGTTTTCTGTAAGAAGGCTCTATATCCAATATTTTTACACTATTCCATTTGAAATCATGATTCGGTTCGATTTTATGATTAGTAATTACCGAAGGGGATTTTGAACCTTTGTTAATATCAGATGTTTATTTACTCTTGTTCTTAATTTTCTTTTAGTTTGGCCTACATAGCTTGCTTCGCAATTTTTACAAGATATTTTATAAACTACATTCTGATTCTTTGTATGTTCTAGTTTATCTTTTCCCTTTTTTATGTAGTCTTTAAGTGTGTTGGGAATGGTGTACGCCAATTTACAATCAACCACATTAGCTATAGGTTTAAATTTTTCAGAAATAGAACTGACAAACGGAATAGCGAAAAATTTATTTGGCAAAAGATGTAAATATGAAACCGGAATTTTTTAATAGAAAATACATGTTTATTGCATGAAAATGATAAAAAATATTTTATTCAAAATATTGCCCATCGCTAGCTATACATTTTTCCTTTCTGTTTGACAATTTGTGGATGCCACGCCAAAAAAATTGTTGCTCTTTTGAGCCAAACCAGTCATCTAGCCATTTTCGTACATCTTCGTAAGAAGTGAAGCGCTGCTGAGCAAGTGCGTGTCCCATCGATGCAAATAAAGTAGTAATCGGACGGAGCCAAGTCTAGTGAGTAAGCCACATGCGAAAGTATTTCCCAACCAAACGCCTCAATCGTTTCCTTGATCAGTTTTGCTGTGTGTGATGGTGCATTATCATGAAGCAAAATCACTTTGCGTTGCCTTTTTTCATATTCCGATCGTTTTTCACGCAAAGCTTGATTCAAATTGATCATTTGTTGTCGGTAGCGTTCAGTATTAACGGTTTCGCCAGGTTTTAGCAGCTCATAATAGATCACACCTTTCTGATCCCACCAAACACGAAGCATTGTCTTCCGTCCATAGCGATTTGGCCTTGCAGTCGATGTCGATGATTCGCCTCGAGTTACCTATGATCTTTTACACTTAGGATTCTCAAAATATATCCACTTTTCATCGCCACAATTCGATGGAGAAATGACTTTCTTTTGTACCTGGCGAGCAGCATTTCGCAAGTGGTTTTTCGGTTTTCCTGCTGTCTTTCATTCAGTTCATGTGGAATCCATTTTCCCATCTTCTGGATCTTTCCCATGGATTTCAAACGTATGGAGACGGCTTCTCGTGTCACATTCAATTGATCCGCGAGTTGTTGTTGAGTTTGAGCGTCATCCTCATCCAACAATGCTTGCAATTCGCTATCTTCAAACTTTTTTGGTGGTTATCCACGTTCTTCGTTTGTCACGTCAAAATCGCCACTTTTGAATTTTTTAAACCACTCAAAGCACTGTGATTTACCAAGAGCATGCTCACCGTAAGCTTCGACAAGCATTCGATGCGATTCTGCAGCAGTTTTCTTCAAATGGTAACAGAAAATCAGTGCTATCCGCAAATCGTAGTTCCCAGGCACAAAATTCGACGCTATTAAAAACTATACTGTTGTATGAAACTTGTATTGTTGTGAGTTGAAAATCTTTGTCAGATGTCAGAACAAGGAAATAGCGTCAATGACGCGATCTGACGGCAACTACATTGACAGCTATGGCCATCTATTGGTAAATTCCGGTTTCATATTTACATACCTGATAAGAACAGCAAGATTTTTACTGCAGATGCAAAACGAAAATATTCTAACTGTAAGAATATTGTGCTTAGCATATTTTCCTCTTGATTTTAGAAGATTCCTCTTGAGGCCGTATATAAGAATAAAATCCTCTAAGATTTAGCGGTTTCTGCTAATATTAAAATTATTTTTTTTTGGGTGTAGCATTTATTGTTTATTAATTTCGTTTAATGTAACGTGATCCGCCACTGCACTTTGAACAATTCAACTTCATGCTCTGTCACAGGATTTCCCACCAAGCAATTGTAATTGTTGCGCGCTCGTATCCAAATCAATTCGTGGCGAGCGTTGATGACCACGCGTTTGTAATCTTTGCAAAAACTCAACAGCATGTTGAACGGCACCCAAAAATTAAAATATCTTTCCTTCATGTCTGATTTAGAGTTCCATCCAGCGTTCAGCGCAATCAAAGACACATATAAATCTTAGACCGAAAAAGCAAACGCTTCAATCTCACACGCTTAAACAGTAGAGATATAAATTCCATCAGTTCATTAATGATAATTTAATTGTCAATCTAATGTGATTATAATTGATCTTTAATGTCAATGTTCATTCATACCATCAACCAGTGTTATCAGTGTTACCTGACCATAGGAAGGTTGCGCGATCAGATTTTGTACATCATTTGGCCCTAAAAAAGACCAATAAGGATCGATTATACATACAATATATAATAGGTGCAGAATATCTGTTATACAATACGGATATTAAGATTGATTGGATGAGATTATATCAGATTATATAACTTTATATGGTATAAGCTGAGGACAATCGAGGAATTGTATTTTTCATGAAGGAATAATGATATTTAGGTAATATAATATATTATAGGACCGTATATGTGATAACATAAACTATAGAAGTCAAAGCTTTAAATGGTCTAGCTGGATCTTAATGCTTGTATGATTCTTGTGTGAATTTATATACTACAAAAAATTATTTCGGCGCGCGTTTCTGAGGACTACATACGTAGTATATAAATTAACACAAGAATCATACAAGCATTAAGATCCAGCTAGACCGTTTAAGGCTTTGATTTCTATAGTTTGTATTATCACATATACGGTCCTATAATATATTATATTGTTTATTTACATCGTCTAAAAAGACGTCGTTTCTTTATATGCCAATTATTGCGAAGAATATTACTAAGGCCTCGGTAGTCTAAAGGCTTAGGACGCTCGCACGGAACGCAAGAGATCCGGGTTCGACTCCCGACCGAGGTAATATATTTTTCGCAATAAGAATTAATTATTTACAGATTTTAAGATTCAACATTATTAAGATCGTTTCGAAGATGCGAATAAACATAAAAAATTTGTTAAATTGCTAGTCAATTTAACTCGTGATATTACTGTGGTAGTTTAGTAGAGTTAGCGTTTCAAAACCAAAAAATCATTTCAGCGCGCGTTTCTGGGCACTACATACATAGTATATAAATTCACACAGGAATCAAGCAAGCATTAAGATCTAGCTAGACCGTTTAAGGTTTTAATTTCTATAGTTTGTGTAATGATATTTAGTTACGAAGACCAATGATTTTATTATTGATTCGCATTCTCAAAGTTCCCGTATGTTTGTTTCGTTCTCTATTTCAACTTTATTACAGCAAAATATTATATATTTAATAGTTTTTGAGAGTTACAACGTTAGAAAGAATTATTATGTATCTTATTTTCATGGCAAAAATCTTATACTAATTTATTCGCTTCATTCACATGTTTACGTATGATCCCTTCATGTTTATGAAGAACTGATTGCTTCACGTGATTTTGTATGCAGCACAAAAACCAATGTTGGAACAGATACCGTTTGAAAAGTATCTAGATATAGATATAGGTATTGTGTGGGAAAAGTATTTAGATATAAGTATAGGTACATATTTTTACAATTACCTAGATATATAGATACAGATACAAATAAAAAGTATTTAAAAATTTAGATACTTCTTAGGTATTTTCAACAAAAAAAAAAAAGAAAAATTGGGGGGAAACAAGAGAGAATAATGAGTAACGTAAATTAAATATCATATTTTATCTTTATTTATTTATCTTAATATATAAAAAAATGTCTCGAACATATTTAAAAAAAACGTAGAGATCTCTCTAATATCTTCAAAAAACATAGAGACTACAAAACATAACTTTGTAATGTTGTACATCGCTATTTCTCACGTTTTTTTAACATTAATAAAGTTTCAAACATTGTGTCGGACAATCAGTTTCTTCTTAGAGTTAAAATTTGTCTACCTGCACTGAACAGCCTTTCGACAGGTGCTGAAGACGGCAAAATACTATTATACTGTCTAAATACTTTTTGAATTAAATTATAAATTATTAACGAATCAACAGTCTTGCTTTTATCTTCAAAGTAGCGCAAACATTCCATTTGTACAACGTTTTGCTTTTCTATTGAATTATTTGTATTGGAATTCTTGATAAAATCATGAAAGAAATCTGCATCATTACTGCTCCTTGAAGAGTTCTTCTCCTCATTTGTGCTTACTTCCCGTCGGTACAACTTTTCACATTCTCATAAAAATAAAGTTTTTACTAAGTTGTATTTATCATTGCTATTATTCAGTCATCTCAATTTAAATTTTGGATGTGAAATCGTTGCCAAAATGTAGGGTTTGGATTTACTGTTGTTCAAGTCTAAAATATCCTTATATCTTGTATGTATACCATCAAGAATAGCATTTTTGAGCGATGTGCAGCAAATTAGATGACTTAGTGAATTTAAAGTTTTTTTTAATTTGAAGTAAGATAGGAATTATGTAGTCTAAATAGCAAATGTCCTCACTTTGCAGGAAATATAAAGACTTTACAATCAGTCCCATTACGGTGACATATTTTACTAGAAACTCAATTTCAGTGCTTTTTAATTTAGGTTTCTGGAGTTTCTCGCAAATTGCCCTGGGCATATTTACGTCTGGGCAAATTATCACACATAGGGCCCGGAGATAATTGAAGAACGCTGACATTATCGACAATTGATTGGCGAGACGTTGATTGGCTATCGCGCCAATTTCCGCCGCACGGCAAACGTTACCGCGTTCTGTTTGCAAGAGTCATTAATGGCGGCGATAGTATTTGTGTATAAATATACCTTGTATCTATGTATCTAAAACTTAAAAGGTACCGTATCAAAAAATAACTAGATACGAATACAGGTATCTCCGCCTATAAGGATCTCGATAATGCACTTAGATATAGCTAAAGTATCTAAATACTGTATCTAGATACTTTTACCTAGATGCGTTCCAACACTGTCAAAAACTATTAAAAAAAACACATTTCACTTTACGGATTGAGGGCAAAAATCAACGACTTTTATCCCCTTTATTGTTTTCATTAACAATTTAGTTTTATATATTTCTTATATTCGCTTCTTCGCGTTGAACTACTTATTTTTAGACGTTATCATATTGTATTTTAATAAGATATTAGTTGCGTCAGGAGTTTCTCATGGTTGCTATCTCTCTGCTAGTGTTTTTTACGCGTTAGTCGTTTTTATACGTGATTTCGTCAGTTACATCTAGAATCCGATCGAAAATTTGATTTGATTTCGATTTCAGTTGGAATTAAGAAAAAATTGAGTAAATTGGAACTCTACAAATTGCAACGCGTCGATGAGAATTCGAAAAACTATGTTATCATTGACCGAGATTGGCGCCGATTGCTGCAAGCCACGCCCACGGCGGCGCTTCCTTCTTTTTTTATCCTTTTTTATTCGCCAAGTCGCCACATGTTCTAATGCTTGAAATACCTTATAATTCATAGAAAATTATAATTTAAAGAATAATTAGATATTTTAAAATCTTATTTTTAAAAGAGTACATATCTTCTTATATATTTTGTATATTTTATCATTTTCCAATAACTCTGTGAAAATCATATGATGTCTGTAAGATTTATTCAATTTCGGTTTCGGTTTCAGTTTCGATTGAAACTAAATAAAAACCGAATATTTCTTTTCGGTTTCGGCCGGAGATGAAAAAATGTTTTCAGTTGGACTCTAATTGCTTTCATGTCTTTTGTACAGTTCAATACTCAAAGCCCAATGGTCTGTTTGGAAAGTTTTGTCCCGGAGCGGAACTTCCCAGACTATCTGGATTCAAATGATCCAGATGATCAGGTAATCACTGTGGACTTTGAAGAGACTATTCAGCTCGCTAGGATCATCCGAGAACTAGGAAGATTGAGACAAAACAGGGAAATTATAAACGAGCTTGGATGGGGTCATATTTTAGATCCTATAGATGAAACTCATGACGACAGTGTAGTGATTCTTGAAGTCATTCAAACAATTCGACTTATGGGTCAAATATTTACAAGAAATCGGATTATCATTATGCAGCTTGGGTTAGGCAGTATTTTACACCTCGTAGACGATGAGCCTCGTGCCGAGGACTTAAACGAGGATCATCGTCACGATGAGTAAATACTGTTCTTCCCTTTCATCTACGAGGGTCGTTCGATAAGTCATAATTTTTGTAAGATGGCGCCATAATGAACTGTGTAGTATATGGCCAGAAAGTAACACTATTCAAACTGTTTCATACCGAGTTTCAATCAAAAGCGACGCTTAGTTTACGTGTGGCAATTGGAAGTGAGCATGGCAGCAGTTGTCGTAAAAATGTAGAAAGAATTCCGTACAGTGATTAAACATTTTTATTTAAAGAAGTAGACAGCTGCGCAGATCAAAGCCAACTTGGACGAAGTTCACGGGGAGTCTGCACCAGCGTTAAAGGCCGTTTATTTTTTAATTAATGAATTCAAAAGAGGCCGGATATCAACCAAAGGTGAAAAGAGCCCCGGACGTCCAGTTGAAGTCATTACGCTGGAAATGATTGAAAAAATCCATCGTATCGTCATGGAAGATCGCCGAATGAAGGTGCGTGACATAGCTGAGATTGTAGGCATCTCAGTAGATAGAGTGCATAATATCCTGCCCAAAGAATTAGAAGTGAAAAAGCTTTGTACACGATGGGTGCTGCGATTGCTGACCATCGACCAAAAACGCACGCGAAAAGACATTTCGCAGCAGTGTTTGTCGATGCTTAAGCGCAATGCACAAGACTTTTGGCATCGATTCGTGACCGTAGACGAGACTTGGATCACCACTACACACCCGAACCAAAACAACAGTCGAAGCAGTGGACAGCGTCTGGTGAATGTACGCCGAAGAAGGCGAAGACTGTCGGCCGGGAAAATAATGGCCACTGTTTTTTGAAATTCCCAAGGAATCATCATCATTGACTACTTACAGAAGGATCAAATAGTCACAGAAGCATATTATTCTACACTTGTGAATCGTTTGTACGAAGAGCTGCGAACAAAACGGCCGAGATTGGCGCGCAAAAAAGTCATTTTTCACCATGACAACTCTCCGGCTCACACCTCCATAGTCGCATTGGCAAAATTACATGAATTAAGGTTCGAATTACTACCCCCTCCACTCTATTCTCCTGTTTTAGCCCCTAATGACTTCTTCCTATTCCCAAGATCTGGCTCGGAGGAAAGAAATTTTCATCCAATTTGTAGGTCATCGCTGCTATAGCCCGTATCAGACTACCGACTCTGCGAGCCGACCCGACTGCCAACTCTGACTACCGACTAATAATGGACCAATCACATTGAAACCAGTCTCATTGTGATTGGTCCATTATTGGTCGGTAGTCAGAGTTGGCAGTCAGGTCGTTTGCAGAGTCGGTAGTTTGATACGGGCTTGAGGGCCCAGACACAAGCTTTTGCATAACGCGTAAGTCCGGATCTACAATAGGTGTTTTATGCCTTATGCCGTAAGAAACTGACCAATTACCCCGGATCTACAACAGGGTTTTAAGCCTTAAGCCATAAGAAATGGGCGAATCACAGTCCCTTATTCTTCTCGGATTCGACTGTAATTGGTCAATTTCACTTGCAGAGTCGGTAGTCTGATACGGGCTTATGGATGCATATTTGAAGATCTCGAGACTTCCTACTTTTCCGAAGGGATCAAAAAATTGGAACATCGCTGGACTAAGTGTGTAAAGCTCCAAGGAGATTACATCGAAAAGTGAAAAAGAATTTTCCGGAAAATAGGTAATTTTACTGCTTTTTTACCTGACTTATCGACCCTCGTATATACGCTTTTGTGTGTGTACGGATAATAAAATTTTTAACAAATAAAATTGTTACTCCATTTGACGTACAGATGTCTTCTTTATGACAGGATTTGGCGATCGTGGAGGTGAATTAATCGTTATTTATTTGGTTGAATTTAAATTTCTCGAGTATGTGAATTTAAACAGATTCCACTACGGTTTTGTCAACCTGCGAGTGACTCTACCTTGTCCGTTCGCGAAATCCAATATAGAATAAAAATATTGCTGAAGAAGACTTCAAAGAGAATCGAAACGTTCAATGGGTTTTTAAGGTTTTAAATATAGAAGACATCTATACATCAAATGGAATAACAATTTTACTCGTTAAAAATTTTATTGCGTACTTTCTTCCAAATTGACTCTCCTAGTCTAGCCTAGATTAATTCTGTTTTTGTTATTTTAAAGAGAGAGAGTCCTTGGTTATCACATTTATTGTTAGATACGCTGGCTGCAAGATGCGTCAAACACTAAATTCTTTGTTTTATTTTAAATTTTATTACTGTGACTTTTGGTATCAAACCTGTAAATTTTATGAAGTTTTGGATAAAATATCATAAGATTATCATTAAGAATAAGATCCGTATAAAATTTGTCAAAACATGCATTAAGAATGATGTGGTCCCTCAACACTTATGTAATTTGCTTGATTGATAGGTTGGATCTTTTTCATTTCAGATTTTCACATAAATTTAAGCGTCTTAGAAATCAATTCATTTTAAGAACTCTTAAAATTGAACTTAACGACGCGCATAGAGCTGTCAGCTGTCAGTCATTCCAAAAAAAGATTTTATTACTTAAAAAAAATATTATGAATCATGTCCCAAGATATTGCAATTCCTACTTTGCGCCACAAGAATTACTTATCTGCACACCCCATGTCTAAACAAAAAGACATAGTGATGGGCATAATTAATAGAGCTACTTCGGATCCAAAGTTCCATAAAAAAATATTAAGCTAAGCTCCCAAGGAAAACCTGAATCAGATCTGGATTATATCCTCTACTAATGTTGCTCAAAGGCAAGTGAAATATTGAGACCGTTCTACCAATACCGTTAGCCATATTACAAATAAGGAAAAGACGCGATAGTGGAATAGGCCTACTGGGGATACCACTATAAAAAAAACGCGTTATTGCACATTACCTCCAGGGTAACGTGGAAAAGTGTGCAGTAGGGGAGAGTGGTGTAACAGAGAGTCAATTGTGACACTGATCGTAATAATATCTTTATTTATTGACAAAAGGCTAAAAATAACCAATTTTTCTTTTGTCTTAATTGTTTAAACGATTGAATATTTGAACATTAACAATAGCTATTTTTACTTACAATATCTAAGACCTCACGATTATTTTTTTGTTTTTTTTTCATGTTGCTTAATGATCATTAGCATAGTGTTGATGTGTTATAATTGACACCATCGTGATCAATTGTAACAAGTTGCGGCGGTGCTTTTTATGGTGAATATTTTCTATAATTTGTTATTTTTCCAATATCTATTATATTATAATCATCTCTAAAGAAGCTCCTTGTTTTTACATAAAATTAAGACTTTCTGTGATTTATAATAAACTAGTTAGCTACAAAAATCTTTTCTTTGTTACAACCAACACTCTCCCCTACTAGAAATTAAATACCTATAACGGTTGAAGTTCTTTAATGCTTAAATAATTCAATGTTTTTGAAACTTTGTAAGTACTGCATTCTATTATTCTTCACCATACAGTGGCTGGGTTCGGAGAGACGCTATTAGCACTATTTGTGTCATTCTATCTTCATCGTCCATTACATGTGAAACAAGGATAGTATGACACAAATAGTGTTGATAGCGCGCTCCTCGAACGCAGCCAGTGTGACACGGTGAATCGTTGCATTTTTGTTATTCGCCAATGTTAAACAGAAATGAGGTGATTACCATGTCACACAGTGGTCTCGGCTGTTGGAAAGTCGCTCAATACGCACAATTTGTCTTCCTTCCTTATATCCCCCCCTCCTCTCTCTCTCTCTCTCTCTCTCTCTCTCTCTCTCTCTCTCTCCTCAAATATGGTATATATGCATGTATATGTATCGTATAGCATATATACACATTGATTTATTTAAGGGATAACGCCACTCTAGAGCTCGAAAAAAAGACGTGTTTTTGATAATTTTTTACGGAAATACAATAAAGGAAATGGGAAATCTGTTTATAGGAGTTTATTATACGTGTTCTGAAGTAAATAAAAAAATCTTTTAATTAACATTTTTAAACAAAATGGCGGCTATACGACACGAAACTCGAGACCACTCCTCGCCGAAGGGCCGAAAAAGTTTCTCCCACAATTTTCAATCTGGAACAAAAAACCAACATTTTTTGAAAACTATATACGATTGGCTACAGAAGTACGTAGGAGATTTTAAAAATATTGAATTTTGAAAAAATAGTGCTTATCTGAAAAAAAATTCATTTTTCGGTCAAAAAAATTTCACCGTAAATTGTTTATAACAAAAAAAGTTGACAAAATATCAAAAAACTCCTGCGTACTTCTGTAGCCAATCATATATAGTTTTCAAAAAATTTTGGGAGTTCTCGTCGAGTTCTCGTCGAGTCGTGCCGTACTGTTCGCGGCGCCTTGTTTCTCTCGTTGTATCGCATTATTCTTATTCTTATTGTTAATTGTCCTTTATCCAAACTGGAGAAGGAGAATACTGTTACTGCAAATAATGTTGCCCAAGTTGGCATGGACTGGTTTGCACTAACTAATGATCTTGATAATAGTGCGGACATAACCTCTGCCACAGTGCACAAAACAACTTACAACAATAGCCAGCCTCTCCAGCCGCGCTGCGATACTAATTCTGAGATAATCAGCTCTGAAAAGATCACACCCCTCAGAAATATTCGTCTCACGAAGCCGTCGGCTCTCAAGAAGAAAAAGCTTGTCGGTGCAAGATTAAAATCGACACCTAACCTATTAGCAGCCAATATCAGGCGTAATCTTCTTAAAGACTCTCTTTGTACTAATATGGCTCCTAACAATAAAGAGTCTTCGGAATCCATAAAGAATCTGAGAGCAGAAAATTCCGCCCTCAAAGCCGAACTACTGGATTTAAAAAACCGACTTGCTACCATAGAAAGGGAATCTCATTCTGTCTCTGTTCCTTCTGTACCTGTGGATAACAGCTTTGCTGCCTTGGATAGTGCCACTACTTCTCAATCCACACCGAGTACTGACATGGATTATCAATCTGAAGACAGTATTGTTGCATCCTTAAGGAAGAAAAACTCTCTGTTGGACTCACTTCCAGCCAGTTCTTCAAAGAAGCCCCGCCTTAGAGTATCTAATAAACCCAGCACTCAACAGGACACCCAACCACCTAAGAAACCCACTGACCAATCTCACACAGTAAAGCGTGACCCTAAAGTCAACAAGCCTCCGCCCATCAATATTTTTCAAAACGTTAGTGACACTTCTTCGCTTTTAATGTCTAAGCTAAAAGACTAACTCCTTTTACATTAAACGTATAAATAACAGTAAACATTCTCTACATACTAATTCTATTGATAATCATAAGTTAGCTTTAGATTTATTAAAAAATTGTAATGCCAAATTCTATACGTACACCTCAAAAACTGATAAACCTGTTGATGAACTTACTTCTCAAACTGATAAACTTACTTCTCAAAGGCATCGATCACACATACCAAGAGAAGGAAGTGCTAGATGAATTGATTGCTCAAAATATTGACAATGTAATCTTCACCAAAGTGGTGCGTTTTTCAACTAGTCGCTCTAGAAACGATAATATTATGCTACCTATATTTATAGTACAAGTGACACCGGACAGCAATTTGAATAATATTAAAAATATTAAATACCTATTTCACCAGGTCATCTCGTGGAACAAATTAATACGTAAGGACATCTTGCAATGTAAGAGATGTCAACGCGTTGGTCACGCTGCCGCTAACTGTTATTTACCGTACCGATGTGTAAAGTGCGCCAATACTCACGAACCAGGGAAATGTGCCATCCTGTCAGGTACCCATATTGAGAAAGCTAAACTCTTTTGCGTGAATTGCAATGACTATGGTCATCCCGCCTCCTATAGAGGTTGTCCTAAAATCCTTGATCTTAAGAAAAAAGCATTAGAATTTAGAAACTCAAACAAAATCCAGTCTCATAATAATATTACGAACAATAAATACTCAAGATTAGACGATTCACGTGTAAAGACCGGCGTCAGTTTCGCCGACTCTCTAAAAAAGGGGAATTCCCAACCCCCTCTGTCACAATTACAGCCTTCTAATGTAGATACAGATATTCAACAACACTATCACTTTCTGCCTTCCGCTTCTAATAGATCTCACATAGATCCGATCTTTTCAGACTTCAAAAATGAGATTAAAAAATTAGAAAAAATAGTTGAAAATAACTCAATAAGAATTAACGCTATTGCTTCTCTACTTGAAAATCTTATAAACTCCAACGTTCAACACTCGTAATACTCCTCAGACTTCACATTCTAAGGGATTCTATCCCTCAAACCTAAAAATTTTATCTATCAACGTTAACTCTATCATTAAAAATCAAAGGCGTGCTTCTTTGTTGTCCGTATTGGAGAGAGAGTCTCCCGACATAGTTCTTTTGTGTGAAACAAAGCTCGGCAGTTCGCACATTCTTAGATTTGAAAAATATTATGTCATTAGACATGACAGAACTGCAGAAAATCCAGGGGGAGGTACCGCGATTCTCATTAATAAAAATATCAATTTTGAAGTGATTTCTCTCCCTAATGCACACAAGAATGTCATTCTCGAGTCGTCTGTAATATTATGTAAGCTCAAATCTAATAAATCACTTTTCATAGCCTCCGTCTATGCCAGATGCGGTGGCCATAAGGAATTCATTCCCGAATTATCTCAGCTCTTTGAATCTCTTAAACTTGATAATCCGGACAACCTTTTCTTGATTGCAGGTGATCTCAACGCAAGGCATACCGACTGGATGAACAGTGGAAATAACCCCAGAGGAACTTCCTTATCAATCTGGCTAAAGAAATATAGTTTTAAATTCCGTATCCATCTCCTTTCTACTAAATTTCCTTCGTATCCTAATGGTAATTCCTTTTTAGATATAGTTTTAGCGGATGCTCAGCTTAATTTTACGAACCTGACGGACGACCACTATCTCAATAGTCTTCCCTATGATAGTGACCACAATGCGGTCAGTTTCTCTCTTTCTCTTAATGTCGAGGATGTACTACTTTTAGCCAAGGACGACTCCAATATAAAATTTAATTACAGAAAAACGAACTGGAATAAATTTCAAAAAACCTTATCTGAGGAATATACTACTGTAATTCCTAATGATAGAAATCTATCAATCACAGAGATCGAAGAGCATATTCGCACATGTGATAATGCAATCTTAAAATCTATAGAAAAATCTGTTCCCCGTATCACAGATAAAGATTCGGTCAGCCCTTACATAAACCATAAAACCAAAAAACTCCAAAAAAGGAAAAATAAAATCCTCACTTACATTCATCGAGCCCATAGAAAGTGGCCTTGCGTGGATCACCTCCGTTTGCTTCACCTCAAGCAGGAACTCAAAGACATTAGAACTGAATTAAAACTTGAATTTTCCGCATCAATAAATAGCTTCTGGCGAGACAAAGTTTCAAATATATCTAAAAAAGACTCAGACTCTATGTTTCCTAAAGTCAACAGCATTTTTCGTAAAAAAGGCATAGCGGAGATCTCAACTCTGAGAGTGGACCAAAAATCTCCTATCCTCTCTCAGGCGGGACTTGATACTAATTCACATAGTTGTGACGATTCGGGCATGATCTCGGTAGACGCTCTCCAGGACAAGCTAAACATCATGGGTGCCCATTTCGCTAGCGTTAATAACAAACATCTCGACAATGATAGAGAAGCACTCAACGGTTTAATTGAAAAGGAAGTCAATGCCTTCAAGGCTTCTTTTTCTAAGGATAGAAACAATGGTGTCACTTTATGCGACTTTAACGCAAACAATACTTCTGATGACCCTCTACCCTTGCCTAGTAACAATTTCTACTTTACCTCTACGTTTGTTCTATCTATTAAATTTAAGAAATTAAATAATAAAAAATCATCGGGTCTTGATGGTATTTCAAATATGGTTTTAATTAAAACACTTACCTGATACTCTCATATACAGTTACACTATAATTTTCAATAACCTGTTAAACCATTCATGGTTTCCTCAGGCCTGGAAAAAGGCTAAGATAGTCTCGCTTTTAAAGAAAAACAAACCTAAAGATTTCCCCTCTAGCTACCGGCCTATTAGCCTCTTACCTAATATTAGTAAAATTTATGAGATGATAATTAACGACCGCCTCATCCCCTTCTGTAACTCCAATAATGTTATTCCGGAATGCCAATTCGGATTCCGGCGTCAGTTTTCTACTATTCATGCCTTAAATAGATTGACTTCCGACATAAACTGGGCACTCAATGCTAACGAGTGTCTGGGTGCTATCTTGATTGATCTAGAAAAAGCCTTTGATACTATCTGGCTTGATGGTTTACTATATAAACTTATTAAAGCTAAATTTCCTTCACATCTCATTCGCGTTGTCTGGAGTATGATCTCTAACAGGTCTTTAATTACTTCCTGTGGTGCTTCTTTGGCCACCTCTAGTTTTAACATAGACAACGGCTTACAACAGGGCACTGTGAATTCCCCTCTTTTATTTAACATTTATACGTCAGATTGTCTTAAGTTTTTTAATCTTAATCAGCCAAAGTCTCCGCAAGCTATTGCATTCGCTGACGATCTCATTGTGTACCTGGCGGGTCCCTGGCCTTCCGTAATTCAAAATTCTCTGCAAGATTTGTTTCACAAACTTGAATTTTATTACCAAACTTGGAAACTATCTGTAAACTTAGACAAATGTGAAACGATCTTGTTTAGACCTTTTTTAGCTAACGCGAATCGTAACATTAGGAAAAATTATAAATCGTTCTGTATCTCTAGCGCTAACTCAAATCTACAAACTATACCTCATAAGAGTCATGTCAAATATCTTGGTGTCACACTCGATGAAAGATTGCACTATATTTCTCATGTCAAAACACAATTAAGAAAAGCAACTCAATCCTTTATGAGCCTAAAAAGACTTTTTTATTCTAGACACTTAAATCCTGACGTTAAACTCATCTGTTACCAGCTACTTGTCAGACCAATTATTACCTACGGTTGCCCAATCTGGTTTAACATTAGTGCATCTCTCATGGAGGAAATTAGGAAATTGGAAAGAAGATGTTTGCGCTCG
>NW_017296016.1:169951-178284 GCF_001594075.2 Trachymyrmex cornetzi
TTCCGAGGTGGGGCCCGGCGGAGCGGAGTTATGGGAAGGAAAACCCGTTAAAAAAAAAAAAACCTGGAAGGAAAATCGTACACCCGGCTTGGGGCAGCTTGTAAAATAGCCACCTCAATGATTTTTCGCAACGGAAAACAAAAAAATGCCCATTACGTTAAGAGAAGCGACGGGAGCGCCGGGCTATAGCCTCCCCGTCGCCAGAAGAGCGAGTCCGGCGAGGACGGAGTGAAAACCCCAGCCACCCGCCGGACGTGAGGGGTCGGCCTCCCGAGCGGGAACCCGGAGGTCGGCTCTGCTCCCCCTATACAGCCAAAGTGGGAGCGGGACGGGGGGGCGGTGTCCCACCCTCGTCCGTAACTGGTTGGTCAAGCCTCATGGGGGCTCCTGGACCTCCTGGGGAGGAGTTGACCATAAGGTCAACGAGGCCGAGAACGTCCTGAATGCATGCTGATGGCAATAACCAGGGCGCCCTTACAATGGCCTGGGAAGGACACCGGCGGTGGTTTTAATGGGTAGTCCCCCACGCTTATTGTGTGGGGGAGAGTCCCGCATATACCCGGGAGCGTTCCCGCGCCTCCGGGGAATGCGTAAAGCATATCCTTAAAAAAAAAGGCGCAACAGGATACCGTTATCAACACAACTAACTCTCCTACAGGATCTCACTTTTGTCGATTACCGCGCATCGACTTACCGAAGTTTTCCTGTGACTACGCTCAGTGGAGTCACTTTTGATACCTCTTCACGTCCATAGTCATAGAAAACAACGATCTCTCGGCTATTGAAAAGCTCCATTATTTAAAAAAGAGTCTAACCGGTGAAACGGCGCAACAATTGAAGAACATCCCCATCACTAGCGAAAATCTTAAACGCTCGTGGGAAATTCTCGTGGCTCGCTATGACAATAAACGAGTTCTGATCGACGCGCAATTATCCGTCTTATTTGCAATCCGCAAATTGAAAACTGCAGGTGCAACAGAAATAAAGAGTCTTCTCGGCGATGTTAGAGAGGCGCTCGACACCCTCGAAGCTCTCGAATGTCCTATAAAATTCTGATATCACATCATCGTCTTCATGATCATACGTAAATTCGACGTCGAATCATTGAAGGAATGGGAAACAACTCTCAGCGCGAAATCTACTTCCTCGTCCTTCGGTGATCTAGAGCAGTTCCTGGTCGGACGCGTGCAAACCCTGGAATCTATCGAACGAGTCATAATGCCATTTAAACAACCAGCTCCAAACTCCATGTCGGTACGTTCGCAGTCAAATGCAAGAGCATACACCGCTACCGCTGTCGTACCACAGTGTGCGATATGTAACTCGGGACGTTATATCGCGTCGTGCCCAAAATACCTTGAGAAGATTGTGAGTCAACGACGCGAGGTTGTCATTGCAAAAAACCTGTGCTTCAATTGTTTCGGACTTCATCACCTCAAAGCATGTCGCACTTTGAAACGCTGTCGATTCTGTCGCAAGCAGCATCATTCAACGTTGCATGTAGCAACCGTCGAATTCGACGCCTCGACAACGTCCACTCCGACTGCAATCTCCGTCCCGTCGACTAACGGCACTACCACGGGCATCTCTGGAGCATCTCAACCCAACGGACCTGTACTCCTCACACGTGCAGTCACATTGCACAATCACGCGTAATTAGACGCACTCTAGTGGTTCTCGCAACCACTCTAGTTACGGCTATCTTTCGAGCTGAAGAACGATTCCAGCTACGGGCATTGCTCGATCAAGGATCTAAAGCTTCGTTTATCTCCAAGTCCGCCGCGCAGCTTCTAAAGTTATCACGTAAATCCGCGTCCGTCCCGATTCTTGAAATCGGCACACAACGCTTCGATGTCTCTAATGGAAACGGGTCTCTCTTGAAATTATCTCAAGGATCAATTAGACATTTTCCATCAAACTGAAAGCTTTCGTACTGCCGAAACTCACCGCTTACTTGCCACCCAAGAAGATTACATCCACTCACTGGCCACACATTGACGGACTCCACCTTGCGGACCCGAATTTCTCAATGCCAGGAAAAATTGATTTGGTTCTCGGTGCAAGTGTCTACGCGCCAATTGTCGAAAATGGCATTTGCCGCGGAAACGGCGAATCATCGATCGCGCAAAAAACCGCCCTCGGATGGATATTATCCGGACAACTCTCCAACGATAACGATCATCTCTCGCAAGACTCAGTCAACGGATTTCAGTATTTTCTCGATTTTGAACTTCTCGATCTACTGCAACAGTTTTAGCATCAAGAAGAAATCTTACCGTCACCCAATGCTACATGCACACCGAAAGAAACTCAGTGTGAAAACAACCACTTCAAAACGACTCACTCTGACGTTTCGTAGTTCGGTTACCGTTTTGAAAAAGTGTGAGTGATTTTGGTGACTCTCGTGCTCCAGCATTCAGGATGCTGCGTCGCATGGAAACACGCTTCGAAACGCACGCATCCCTTAAAACTACATACGCGGAATTCTTGCGTGAGTATCTTGAGCTGGATCATATGCGCTTTTCAGGCTCTCTAGACTCTTCGCGATGCGAATTCTTTCTGCCGCATCACGGTGTCATTAAAGATACTAGCTCAACGACGAAATTCCGCATCGTGTTCAACGGATCACAAAAAACCAATCTCGGAATCTCGTTAAATGATTGCCTTCATATCGGACCAAAATTACAAACGGAACTTATGGATACTATTATTCTTTGGCGTTGACATCGTTTTCGTGGCCGATATCGAAAAAATGTATCGCCAAGTTCATCAAGACGATTGGCCGTTGCAAAAAATTCTCTGGAGATATTCGCCCAGCGAAGATCCGTACGAATATTTTTTGTGTACAGTGACATACGGTATCACGTGCGCGCTATATCTCGCTCTTCATTGCTTACAACAACTCGTTATCGAATCCGAAATCACGCGCGCCTTTATTGCAGAAATCCTTCGTTGCGACGCATATATCGATGACATTCTGTCAGGAGCAGATACCATAGCTATCGCGACAGAGAAAATGCAGCAACTTCAAGACACTAATGGCGGCTTAAAAAAATGACTGGCAAATTCTCCGGATCTGCTCGCAAACATCCCAATTCACGATCAAGAAGTGTTCCTACCGATCGGCGATATGGCTACGCATTACGCGCTCGGCGTTCAGTGGAATCGACTGAGTGACAGCTTTATGTTCTCCACGCTGTCGCCTCCGCGGGCAGTCGCAATCACGAAACGTTCAGTACTCTCATTTATCGTGCGCATCTTTGATCCGCTCGGATGGATTGCACCGATTATTAGCGCGAAAATCTTCATGCAAGAACTGTGGGCTATTCGTCTTGATTGGGATTGCAAACTTTTGGACGTCCTCAAATCTCAATGGATCGACTTTATCGAGCAATTAAAAAATTTGTCGATTATCTCCATTCCGTGCTGGTTTGGTACGAGTTCGGATACTCTCGAAGTTAAATTTCACGAATTTTCAGACGCCTCTCAACACACCCTCGCGGCGGTTGTTTATATTCGCGTTGTTGCGCCTATTGACACTCGCGTGACTCTCGTCAGTACAAAGACAAAAGTGACTCCTCCCAAACGCGTGACGATACCTCGACTCGAATTATCCCTTGCCGTGCTTCTCGTAAAGTTGAGATTCGCAAGGTTCGCGACGTGCTCGACTTGACTCGCACAACAGCTCATCTATGGACCGATTCTATTGTCGCGCTGGCCTGGATCAAGAGCCATCCATCAAGATGAAAGGAATTAGTGCAACATCGGGTATCGTTCATACAAGAACTGTCCAATTCTTGCTGGTATCACATCGCAGGGAGAGAAAATCCCGCCGACTTGGCATCGCGAGGAATCTCTCCGCAACGACTAAAACAAGAACGGTTTTGGTGATCGGGACTTCAGTGGCTCCAACAACCCTCAACTGAGTGGCCTGCCTCCACCTTCACTCTAAATTCGACCGCACATGGAGAGGAGCGTGCACGAAGCTGTGCTGTCGTTATATTAAGCCCCAAACCGGAGATATGGGATCTCATAAAAAGATATTCCTCTCTCACCAAACTACTCTTCATCACCGAGATATTCGACGTATGGTCGAACGTTTTCGCAAATCTACCGACGTATGTACATGCCGCTCAATATCCTCTCACTCCGATCGAATTGGACTCTGCGCTCACTTTCTGGATCAAATTGACACAATACGCGTGCTTCTCTACTGAAATTCATCTTATCAAAGCAAATAAACCACTGCCGAAATCAAGTCCATTACTGCGCCTAATTCCGTTTATCGACACCGATGAATTGCCTCATCTCCAAGGTCACCTACAATATTCTCAATTGGATTGGCTACCGGCATCGCGTGTAACTCCATGTCGATCGTTCTACCATACGGGAGTCGACTATGCCAGATTGTTAACGCACAAAACCTTCCGTGGACGCGGAGCCAAGGCATATAAAGGATACTTCGTTATTTTCATATGTTTCAACATCTCAGCAATACATCTCGAAGAACAGATTATTCCACCAAGGGCTTCATTGCCGCATACAAACGCTTTACGAGTCGCAGAAGTATCTGTTCCACTATCACGAGCCAATGTCACCAATCTCGTTGGGGCAGATGCCGAGTTATAACGACTCTTTAAGGAGATGCTGGAGTGACGGTCGAACTTAATCAAGGTCGACAGTACAAACTTTTTTAAATTCCAAATTTGATAATAGTGACATCTTTCATTCATTTCTTATACTTATTATATATCGTTGTGTCTCGCTCAAACGCATTCATCTGTCCTTATCTAACATATTGCAACGTCATCTCTTAGAAAGAGATCAACTAAAATACTGCTCGATTTCATGGCTTCACATCAATTTTATTCGTAGCATACGAATAAAATTTTTGGCGACTCTTTTTTTTATACTAAAGCTCCTAATTCATTTCTACAGGCATAGTATTGTTCTTCGAGGTTTTCTGTAGGCTACTGGCTACTTAATTTAAACGGGTAAAATCTGAAACTCTTATATGCAGCACATATTGTGACGAGTTGATTGCAGGAGCCGGTGACAAAACTAAAATTTTTAATTTTCTTTCATTTTTCGTATTAAATTGTAACTGGCTGCCTGTGTTGTTGTCGATACTTTCATTGTGGAGGACTTTTCAATCCATAAACACAATTAAGAGAAAAGAGTTTTTAAAAATTAATGGTAAAACAGGACATTCCAGCATCCCCTTAAGGCCTCGTTTCGAAAGTGTCTCGTATCGTCGCTCATCTTACTAGCGACGGTGTCACGTGGAAGTTCGATCCACCTTCCGCCCCAAACTTCGGCGGCAAGTGGGAAGCAAGAGTGAAATCTATCAAGTTTCACCTTCGTCGAGTTATCGGTGAGACCTTGCTCACCTACGAAGAGATGACAACGCTCTTGGCTCAAATCGAAGCGATCCTCAATTCTCGCCCCCTAACGGATCTTTCGGATGATTCATCAGACGTCTCCGCACTTACGCCAGGAAATTTCCTCGTGGGCTCAGCTCTCACTGCCGTGCCTGAACCGTCTCTAAAAGATCTTCCAGAAAACCGACTAACACGATGGTAACTCTTACGCCAGATGACAGAGTCATTTTGGCAACGATGGGCTACCGAATATCTATCGCAGTTTCAAGTCTCCTCAATGTGGCATCGGACACAAAATCTGGTCCGGATTGAAGCTTTGGTTCTCGCCAAGTGACCTCTTGCACGTATCTTCGACGTACACCCTGGCTCTGACGGACTTATTCGCGTCGCCACGGTGAAGATGGCTACCTCAACTTTCAAGAGACCGATTGTAAAATTGTGTTTACTACCAAAAGTGACGGACGAGTCAAACGAACAGTGACTGTATCCAAGATTTAAGTTTCCGTTTAATTTGACTTCAGTTATTTTGACAACTAATATAGTTGTCAAGGCGGAATGTTTGGACTAAATGCATTAAAAATTCAGTGCGCTAATTCTTCTCAGATCGTCATAGCATTTTTCAGAATTACATAAACCGTCATGTTGAATACTTGAGCTCATTATCGAGTTAATTTCAACGTTTATTTCTGTCGACAACTATTCCGTTCAAAATACGCTTATTATCGGTACCGACGCAGTCAGAATTCGTGACAGTATTTCTACCTATTAGCTGTTTACTTCGCGTCACACGATGTATACATTCGCAACCTTTCTTTCTTTTTTCACGAAGCGAAGGTTACCTCTCAGTACCTGTGTATATCTATCGCTTAACGACGACAGTCAGTTGATTTCGAATAATGCTCAGCAGCACATCTCATTGTACATCGCTCTAAGTCTCTACTCTTTTCAACATCTTCTGACTCCTCGTGTATGTTCCTGATAATTCCGACATCATCGGTGGACCTGGTTATTCGGTACCATTTTCTTTCGCAATACTCCCAACATAGTCAGACAGTAAAACTCTTTTCAGTTATAAAAGTAACGGTGTTAAGGTCCATTAGTAAAAAGAAAGAAAAATGCAACTAGGTGATACTCCACATCGTGGTAGCATACCAAGGTTTTAATTAATTTAGAAGCAGAATGGGGAAAGTTGCTTTTTAAAAGTAACCGTTACCGTTATTTGCAGTAAAAAATAACTCGTTACCGTTACTCGTTACCGATTCTAAAAAGTAACGCGTTACTGTTTCTGAAATATAACGATAAAAAGTCCTTACTTTTCGTTATTTTTTTTGTAATTATGCAAGATGAGACGAGCCTATTACTTACCGATTTTGATGAAATTATAGTCATTCGACGCATTTTAGCAAGAAATGAACGAATCTGGCAGAAAAATAAGTGTCATTCTACCCGGTAAACTGAAATTGATGGTTAAAGTTGATGACTGTTGAGATATGAAAATCTGTCCTAATTTCATCAAAATCGATGAATAAACCTGTCTTCTGTATAACACTTTTTAAAATTGTAAAACAGGCTTCTAAGACAAAGTATAAATAAACTATAAGATATTTAGAAACATATTTATCTTTGAACATTTCTATCTTTTATTTTTTTTAATATTTTTTATATTTCTATTTAATTTTGTGGTATTTTATTATATAATAGATATTTTAGTTTTTAGTGTTCTTATGTTAAAACGACGAGAGTGGCTGAAACAAAATTAGGCAAAAAGTTTTTTGTTTATTTAGTATCTATAATTTTATTGTCCGTGACGGCCGTGACCTGTAAAAAAAGTAACGATACAAGAGTAAAGGGGTCAATTTCGTTATTCGTTACTAAAGAAGATATAACGTCGTTATTTCCTCGTTACTAATAAAAAAAATTAATAGCGTTACCAAATCGTTACCAAAAAAAAGTAACGAAAAAGTAACGTCGTTACAAGTAACGCGTTACTTCCCAACCCTGGTTAGAAGCAACTTTACAAGTATGAAAAATTGATTTCAACGAAATCGGATAACGCATTGCGTTCTTGCAAAGTTGCTTTTAAATTAATTAAAACCTTTGCATGCTACCACGAGTGGAGTACCACCTGCTTGCGTTTTTCTCTCTTTTTACTAATGGACTTTAACATCGTTACTTTTATAATCATACTGAAAAGAGTTTTACTTTCTAATTGTTTTTGACTGATTTTTGATTTATTAGACTCGCTGGACTACACATAATGAAGATTGCGGAGAAATATATGTCATAGTTCTATTAAGAAGTTTGTAATTATAGATTTTATGGTTTTATAACGATTTTGTATACATCGCAACATTGACTCGATTGTAGTCGAAACGTATGTTTTGTTCTTTATAATATCATCTTATTGTCATGATTTAAATTAAAGTGTTTGTTATATTATTGGCTCTTTGTCCTTCTTTTATCTAGATAGTTTTATACATATAGAGCCTTGGTATTATTAATTAATTTTAATATTTGCCTGGTTACTCCCCATTTTCTTCTGTTTAGGAGATTAATATTATATTTATCTATAGTCCAGTTTTTGAGCAAATTTTTAAGTACCGCTATAATTGAAAATGTATTGTCGCTTCTTGTCTAGCACAGGAACATATGTTAAAAGTACTAACTTCAAATGCAATTATCTTTTGAACATGCCTAGTTACCTCCTCTCAACTCAAAATTATGCGTATGTGTAGAAAATATCATTATCTTCAAATAATGAAAACTTCAAACATATCTTAAGAAAAGTTTTGCGATACAACCACTTTAACGGATAACGATCGATGAATAAAACTTGTAGAAGGTTACTCAAGATCATGATTTTGATAATATGGAGGTTGCTCAGTTGGAATTTGCACATCGTGTGTGTGTGTGTGTGTGTGTGTGTGTGTGTGTGTGTGCGTGCGCGCGCGT
>NW_017296016.1:178374-186271 GCF_001594075.2 Trachymyrmex cornetzi
CGCGTTCAGCAGACTCAACTGTTGTGGAGCGGATCCGTAAGCGCTCGCTGCTATTGGATGATCTAAAAGAATACACCAATAGCAGCGAGTGCTCACGGATCTGCTCCACAACAGTTGAGTCTGTTGAACGCGACCAATGAGACAGTACCGAATCTCCTGATTTTTTATCATTATTATTGGATGCAGTAGGATGTCTGGAAGATTTGAGGGGTTGTAATGTATGATAGTACAAGGCCCTTCTGTGGACTAGGCTTTTCTGGTATAGGTCCCTTCCGTAGGAGTCCAGATCCTTCTGTGGTAAAGAGCCTTTCTGTGGGCTGAGTTCTTCTGTGTTACAGGGCCCTTCTGTGGTACACTTCTTTCTATATGTCAGGGCCTTCTGTAGGCCAGAATTTTCTATGGTAAAGGACCCTTAAAAAGGTAAAGGATGTATATATACAATATATACATTAAAAGAGACATTTAGTAGTCATGACTGCGTCCATTACTGAGAGATGAAGGATTGTGCGTTTTGTTATCACCATGTGTTAAATTAACTAGACCGATTTTAGTGAAGCATGATAATAATATGAAACCGATAACCATTGTAAAAATAAAGAGCAAGAGGATGTAAATGCGTCCATCGCAGGTCTATTGGAATAATATAATATATATTTCATTATACACAAGATGGTCCACTTAAATCGAACATCTTGAATATTTTGCTTATTTTTGATAATATAAAAAAATGTTTCAAACGAAAGTGGAACGGTTTCGAAGGGGACGTATTTTGGTTATGTTGTCTTTTCTAGATGGAAGCGCCAAAAAGATATGAAGGTCACCTCAACTTTTTTAAATAGAATTATACGATTTTTTTACACAATATGATTCCTCTAATTATTCTGCATATAGAAGTATTGAGGTAGTAATATCAAAAAACCAACAGTTTACGAATTATTTTACACTTTATTTTGGCACATATTAACATAAAATGTTAAATAACTCGTAAACTATTAACTTTTTAATATAATCATACCTTAATAATTTTATGAACAGAATAATGAGATGAATCAGTTAGTGTAAAGAAAATATCGTTGTTTTAAAAAAATATGTATACAAAATGGATAATTTTTTAAATAAGCAACTATGTGTTATTTTCCAACTGATTCATCTCATTATTCTGTTCATAAAAGTATTAAGGTACGATTATCAAAAAGTTAATAGTTTACGAGTTATTTAACATTTTATGTCAATATGTGCCAGAATAAAATGTAAAATATCTCCTCAACTATTGATTTTTTGATATTACCACCTTAATACTTTTTATATATAGAATAATTAGAGGAATCATATTGTGTAAAAAAATCATACAATTCCATTTTAAAAAAGTGGAGGTAGTCTCCATATTTTTTTGGCGCCTCCACCTAAAAAAAAACCAACATGACCAAAATACGCCCCCCTCGAAACCCTTCTACTTTAATTTGAAACATTTTTTTACATCATCAAAAATAAGCGAGATATTTCAGATGGTCGATTTAAGTGGACCACCTTGTATATATGTGTGTATATACACAGAACAATTATCAAGAGCAAATTTCTTGTCATGCATATCCTATATACATGCAAATAATTTTTTTTTCGTCAGCTTTGTTAAAGTACTATTTCTTGGTACGTGGGGATGGGGGGGGGGGAGGGAGCTTGTGGGTTGTAATATTTGTTTCTAAATTAATTACGGGAGGAGACTTTTAATTGTTCTAACGAAATTATTTTGAATTGTTTTCTATTATCTTCGATTGTAGATTGTCCTCTGTTCGAATTGAATAATATTTATTACGATAAAAATGATTAATAAATATATTACAAGAAAAAATAAAGTTCTCCACGTGAAACTCTGGAATAATATTTAAGTAAATCAACACAGCAGATAAGAATAAGAAGACGACGCATACCGGCACAAACTTGTTCATTCCTATTTTACCTCCCCTTTCTCCCTTCTGAAAACAAGAGTCTCCCGGAAATTCTCATAAAAGTCTTCGTCATAAATAATAAGAAAAAACCCTTTCTCTCTCTCACTAAGACGCCAACGCGTTGGAGACATCGAACCGCTGCAGCAATAAAAAATGACTTGCAGGACAAAAGCTGTGTGCTATTCATGTTCGCTGACCGTACCTTCCCCTCCTCCCCTTAACGAACAAAGTTCTCGGTCCCACTTTTCCTCGGTTTTTGCCATCCACCATTTTGCCGTGGTATTCTTCTCTGCCGACACCCCCGTCCTCTCCAATCATCGCGCGGGCAACTATGGACCGAACCATTCAGCGTGTGGGCAGCTATGAACCGAGTCAAACAAAACGCGACATTTAATTACCTCGTTATCCCACCTTCACGTCACCGGCCAATCAGAGCGCACCATTTCTCCAGACAGGCCCGTCTAGGCCACGCCCATCTGTCTGGAGGTGGAGTAGAGGGGGTTTGTTTTGATGCCGAGGGGGAGTGGAGGGGGTTTGTTTTGACCGGCCGAAACTTCCCATATACTACTCACGCTTTAGAACGAACTAAACTGAGTTTTCGAAGAGTTCTTGATCATTTCCCAATTTTCGCGATAATCGAGATATTATTTCTAAAGCGCCGAATATCCGCCATCGATAGCTAGGCGCGCTGGGAGTGGGAACTGCCACTAAACGTCTTGACTCGAACGATACGCCTAGCAGGCCATCCTCATTCCCAGCGGCCCGCGCACCGTGCGATCGGTGGGGACTGTAGGTTGTATATTCGGCAACAGAGTAAGTCGGCCGGACGCGCTTATTCGGCTATGTTTAAATGTTAATATCTCGTTAACTATTGCGCAAACTATAAAATGGTATAAGAATTTTCGATTCAGTTCGGTCCGTTTTACCCGCTCGTGACAGGCGTCGCGAAAATTTTCAAACACCCTATATATATATATATATATACAGGGTGTTTGAAAATTATCGGCTAATCGATCACGAATGTATACAGGGTGTTTGAAAATTATCGGCTAATCGATCACGAGCAGGTAGAACGAACCGAATTGAATCGAAAAATCTTATACCATTTTGTAGGTTGCGCAATAGTTAACGAGATATTAACGTTTAAAGATAGTCGAATAAGCGCATCCGGCCGGCCTACTGCTGCCGAATATACAACCTATCGTCCTCACCGATTGTACGGCGAGCGGGTCGCTGGGAGTGGGAACTACCACTAAACGTCTTCAAACAACTCAAACGGCACGCCTAGCAAGCCATCCCCACTCCTAGCGGCCCGCGCGCCGTGCGATCCATGATGTAATAAGATAGGTGAACCAAGTAGAAGGATGCGCAGTAACCGATTTTGTCAGCCAATCAGAAATCTGTCCAAAGTGCAAAAAGCAATATGGCTGCATCTATGATACGGGACGTGGACAAGATTACTTAAACTCAGATCGTATTTTTCCATTTATTTCCCTTGTAAGTATTAAAATTATAAATTGAAAATATCATTATGTTCTTACATATGATTGAAATGTGGGAAACTTTTCTATTAGTTCAGTTATATACATGGAATAATTTATGTATGGAGAAACAACTTACGTGATAACAGAATATATGTACATATATACCCTAATAATACAGGGATGTTCTATGGACATCCTGTGAACGTCCTACCGACTAAACAAGACGTCCTATTGTAGTCCAAGGACGTCCTGTGTACTATGAAGTGAGCGCCTCATTATATCCTACACATATTCGTTGGACGTTCATTGTGGTATTATCACGGATTAATTTAGGATATATTCAGAACTATTTTAGGACTTTCTGGATGATTTCAGGACTATTTCAGGATGTATTAAAAATAAAATAAAATGACCACATCTACTTACATAAACGGGTGCCTAGAAAGTATTTTGCGACTGTTCAAGCGTTGTGAATAGCGTATAAACAACGACAAGATCCTGGAGGTGTCACTTGAAAGAGACAGAGATTTATTCGACGACCAGGAAATTATGATAGAAGATAGTAAATATGCGTGATAAAAATAAGCGTAGCTTTGTATTTGTTTAATACCCTTTGGAGAAGCAGTAATAAACTTAGACGTGCTTCACACAGAACGGTTGGGAGAGGTCGTTCTCACCCCTAACTCATTTGTTCTCTATTTCAGGTAAAATATGGATGAACCTGGTTCTACCAATGTAATATTAACTTTAATCTTGGTTGAGTTTATTCTTTTATTAATTTTAAGAATAAAAAAATGATTAAGATAAACCGAGATTAAAATTAATCTTACGTTGATGCAATCGGGCTATGGAGAGGC
Source organism: Trachymyrmex cornetzi (assembly GCF_001594075.2). Classification (NCBI taxonomy): domain Eukaryota; kingdom Metazoa; phylum Arthropoda; class Insecta; order Hymenoptera; family Formicidae; genus Trachymyrmex; species Trachymyrmex cornetzi. Next base: position 182,662 of record NW_017296016.1, read on the forward strand.
AAATTATTTGGTTGTGCCTCACAGAAAAGGGCGGGGATGGGGCCCTTTTTCTTTCATACACAGTAAACACATATGCAATGTTATAATTTCTTATTCAATAATGTAACTGCAATAGAGCATGCTTTATATGCAACAATTATATCGTTGAGTGAGAAGTTATAACATTGTTATTAGATATATTACAGTTGCTTTGTGTTTGCTGAGAATTTTTTTATAATTTAAATTTAATTAATTTGTTAATTATAATAAAAAATTTTAATTATAATTAACAAATTAATTATATATATTACTAATATATATAAATATCCATGTTATATACATTATATTGTACAATGGTGTATGTTATATTGTACAATGTCTGATAATTGTTGACACAACGTTCGTATACAGCTTCGCAATATTTAACGAGACATTAATTTCTAAAGATTATCGAATAAGCGGATAAAATTGACGAATAAGACAAATTTATGATATCTTTCAGAGTTCTTTATGAAATATCTTAAAGATGTTCCTTAAACTCGTAAAGATATTCTAAAATTATCTGATGCGTCGATTTTAGATATTCAAGGGACAACTAAAAAAATTGCGAAAATTACAAAATAATACTGTGGAGGTGTCGTCGAGTGAATTGGAGAGTCCACAAATAAAGAATAATATTCTTTATTCGGCTATAGAATTATATATACTTTGTACAGTCATGTATACTGTACCGAGATGGTACAGTTTGTGGAATAATTTTTGGGCGCCGATTGGCGCGTGTAGTGTCAGATATGAGTGTCAAATGTGTTTATGTGAGCGTGAGTGTTTAGTGTGAGGAGCTGGAGTCAGAGCCATCGGAGTCTGTCCCGAAGAGTTGACGTGAGAGGACTCGATCCAATCTCCTTTTCTTCCGGCGTCCTGGAGTCCGTGATAGCTTCCTCGGCGTCCTCAGCAACGGGCTGATTTTCAGCTTCCGTGGTAACGATAATGACACTGCATCGGCCACTGAGCCTCGGTCTGAATGTCAGTGGCGACGGTGATGGTGCGTCGTCCCCTCGGATCCTTCGCCAGGGAACTCTCCGGGTGCGGAAACTCGATGAGTAAGAGCTCCCACGGGAGGAAAGTTATCCCCGGATGGAACGGCTTCTCTTCGGCTAGGTATACGGCGTGATCGTGGTCCCTTAGGAGCTTCTGCGGCAGGATGGAAAGTGCTTTCCTCCAAGAAGACGGATAGACCCAGATGTAAGCTCGCTCTGCGAGGATGTAAAGGCCCGTTAGAATTCGCTTTGTGAGGATTGCAAAGGTCCGTAAGAACTCGTTTTACGAGGATTGCAAATGCCCAAAAAGAGCTCGTTTTGCGAGAGTACAACACAGAAGAATGCGCTGTCACCAGAATAGTGCTCCTTTACGGAGCTTACTATCCTGAGTGAAGATGCTGAAGAACTTCCCGCAGAGCCCTACTTCTATACATGGTGAACCGTTCTTGCGCGCGGGTTGCTGCTTCGCCGCTCATGTGAACGTATAAATTGTCATAAATGTATAATATAAACGTATAAATTGTTATAAATGTATAATATAAATGTGAATGTAAATTGTCATCAGTTAGGTTTTATATCTTACTTTGTTATCTGCCAAATAACTTTGTTATTTTTCCAAATTTTGTTTTACTGAATAGAGTAGTGTTATTTTGAGTAGTAGTATTTTGTAGTATCTTGTTAGTATTTTTGTATTTTTTTGCTTTAGATGTTATTATTTACATGTTTGTAAATCATATAATAAATAATTATTTCATGTAATAAATAATTATCTTATATAATAAATAATTATGTTATGTAATAAATAATTATTTCATATAATAAATAATTATCTAATAAATAATTATCTTGTCACGTCCTGTATAGGCGGACGTGGAGAATGTATGCGTTGAGTAATCCCGATGAGGAAGGGGCGCGTGGGGTAGAGCCTTGGCTCCTGAGAAAGCGTATTTCGCGAGCGACAATTGATTATTTCAATGCGATTTACTCACACACCTTCGTGGTTCTTTATGAGTTCCATCGGAGACGCGTCTTTCTTACAAACTCATGAGGGGTGACCAGATGACATCGTCCTCGCTGACGCGAGTGGTTTTCATCCTTTGGAACTCTTTAGAGGAACCAGGAAGGGGGAAATCATGAATAAATAAATGAGTGCAGTATGTTTATTCGATGATCTTTATTTTAAAATTCACACTTTCTACGGCGCGGACCCGGGGCTTCGGTTCTTAGATTCAGAGTGCGTTTAATAAAAAAAAAAGAGATCTTTTAGATCTTTAATAGTAGAAGTAAGAGAAGGGGTACCGTGAGAGAACAGGGGATGGAATATGCGCCCAAAAGTCTAAGCGCTGGACGAGAGGGTGCTGGGATCAACTGATCGAGGCTTGATACGCCCGACAGTAGAACGCTTCGGTGGGTGCGAGAGGGAGAGAGGAGGATTGCTTAGAAATTGAGCGCCCGTCCCTTAGAGAGAAGGAAAGAAGAGGGTCGCCCGGAAGTAGAGCGCCCTTCCCTTTTAAGAGAGGGAAACAACTTTGTCCGGAGCTAGCCCAAAATTTTATGGCGCGCCTAGATGGGAAAAGAGAGGCGGAGGGCTCCCTTCGTAAAGCGCCCTGCACCGTGAGGTTCTAGGGGTTAGCCATGATACAAGAACAAGGGTATGCTTATGCGCATATAGGTACCACGTGACATTCAACCAACATACGTCACGTTTCGAAGGAGAGAAAGAGAGGGGTTGTATATATACAGGGTTTTTGGCGACTACCGCATTTTTTGTCATACGTGGGTAGAACAGCCTATACTGAATCAAAAAGTCCTGTACCATTTTGAGGTGTCAGCAATAGTTAACAAGATATTAATTACTAAGAATTGCAAAATATTGGTCTTGAATAATTTTTTACTCAAATACTATCAACTTTACAAAAAAACTGCAACAGAGAAAAATTATTTATTTTCTTCTTATAAAGTTCTGAGAATTTTTTTAAAATTTTTTATCAACTTTTTAGTACTGCATTTTGACGCCATTTTCTTATTTTTACCAACATGAGAAAATACGGTACTAAAAAATTCTGAAAAAATTCTGAAAAAATTCTCAGAACTTTATGAGATGAAAATAAATGATTTTTGTCTCTCGCAGTTTTTCTGTAAAGTTGATAGTATTTGAGTAAAAAATTATTCAAGACCAATATTTTGCAATTTTTAATAATTAATATCTTGTTAACTATTGCTGACACCGCAAAATGGTACAGGACTTTTTGATTCAGTATAGGCTGTTCTACCCACGTATGACAAATATGCGGTAGTTGCCAAACACCCTGTATATAAACTTCTCTCTTTCTCTCTTTTACGAATGTGATGTAAGCTTGTTGAGATGCGCAGTGGGTTTCCACGGGATGAGCATACCCTTGTCTTTATACCATGGGGTTAGCTACGTGCCCGATCCAGTGATGCACATTTGGCTCCCCGGCAACACGGAATTCAGTTCCACCACTTGTATCCCCACCAAGCAGACACCTACCGGCATCAAGTCGACCATCTTCGCCGCGAGAGCGAGCGAGACAGCGAGAGACAGCGCCCGTCCTTCTCGCTCTACAAGCGAG
>NW_017296016.1:186638-188699 GCF_001594075.2 Trachymyrmex cornetzi
CTCGCTCGCTCTCGCGGCGAAGATGGCCGACTTAATGCCGGTAGGTGTCTGCTTGGTGGGGATACAAGTGGTGGAACTGAATTCCGTGTTGCTGGGGAGCCAAATGTGCATCACTGTGTATAGCCAATGTTCTGTGCTACAAGGAAAGTTACGTTACCGGTTGTGATATAGATTTTCTAACCTGAATGTTGACAACTTTAGTATCTTAATTCATAGGACAGAGCGACACTTTTTTCCTGTCAAATCTTTATCTTTACGTGAAAATGCTTCGATCGGGTATATTTTTATCGAGATTCGAGGAAGGCGGGATATAATTCTTAACATTTACCTTCAATTCATTTCAATACACGCATTTAATTAAGAAAATATTTTAATCTTTTTTAATTCATTACAAAGTATACATACCCTATTCATACTCGTGAACAAAAACGAATTTATGCCCTCAGATATTAATTCATTTCAATTCAGTTCAATTCAGCTCTAAAGCGCGAACTCGGATAAATTAAAATAAATTGCAACTTTTTAATTAATTTCAATCATTCACGTTTACTGGGAACATAAACGCTTGCTTTAGTGGTAAAACAGGAGGCTCCAGCTTCCCCTTAAAATTTTAGAGTCCATAATTCATTAATTTTTTAAATTTATTATACAAGGTGTTCGGAAAATCGAGGCCAATACTTCGGAAAGTGATTCGGAAGCCAAAAAGAAGGAAAAAAGCTATATAAACATAGGTCCGGAAATAAGTCGTTTCCGAGTTATAACTATTTTTATGTTAAAAAATTGAAATTAATTTTTCATAAGTACATTCATAATTTATCAGTGTATGTCACCCTCGGAATGATGAAATATTGATACTTAACATTTTTTCTTAGTGTGCTTATTTTTCGAGATATTTGAAAGTTTCAGATTTAAAAAATCACCCTGTATACTACCAAATTAAAAAGTAAAATCCAATCTTTTTTTATTATTTACTTAACTCTAATGATATGTATCATGTGTATAAAAGATTCTCTCTATGGAATTTTAAAATTATATACAAACTTACCCTTTAAAAAAAAAGGTAAAAAAGCGCTAAGCGTTGGTGAAACTGGCCCAAATTGTGCTTCTCGTAAAGAATCACCATTTGGGCCAGTTGCATCAACGCCAATTACTTAATCGACCGTAAAACTGATATACAAACTTACCTTTTTAAAAAAAAGTTAAAAAAAGCGCTAAGCATTGGTTAAACTGGCCCAAATGGTGCTTCTCGTAAAGAATCACCATTTGGACCAGCTTCACCAACGCCAATTACTTAATCGGCCGAGAAACTGATGACTAATCATCTGATTAATCATAAATATTTATCTGCAATAAATATGTAGATATCTGCAATAAATCAGCCTAATTTAAAAAATCTAAAAAAGGGAATAGAAAACTGCTACGTCCACGTCGTTGTTCCTGGATTACGCTAAAAGGAGTTTCTTGAAAAGTAATTAATGAGTAATTAAAAATAATAAGAAGTTTTAAGACTAATTTCGAGTATTAACAATGAAAACGTGATATTTTTATTGTTAACGTATTGCAAAATCGTAAGCATGGGTTCTCAGTAACAGAAATCGAAGAAATTGAATTTCGTCGATTACAGCGCCATCTATCATGAATCGAGAAAAATGTTTCAGACAAATCGTATGTGCTTTTAGCCAAAGATTCCGAATATGCAATAAAAAATAGGGGTTCCCATGTAAGATTTCAAACTTGCCTCCCCTCACCGCTCAGGGGGCGGGATGGGAGGGAGGGGCTGATTTTAACGTCAGTGTATGTCACCCTCGGAATGATGAAATATTGATTCTTAACACGTTTTCTTAGTGTGCTTATTTTTCGAGATATTTGAAAGTTTCAGGTTAAAAAAATCACCCTGTATATCTCAACGATAAGATAAGAGGTTTGTTCGCGTCGCTTGCTTCAACATGCTCCTATAGATTAAACGAAAAAGATGTAAGATAATTTTTGCTTTTATAATTATATTTCTAATATTTAGATGTTTTAGACTCTTATGTCCATTTCCACCAACATAGATTAACT
>NW_017296016.1:188791-189259 GCF_001594075.2 Trachymyrmex cornetzi
CATTAATTGTTCTTTACTTATTGTTTTATGTTTGAATTATAAGTCTTTTACTCATTTTTATATTGTATATTTCTAATTAATTGTTCTTTACTCATTGTTTTATGTTTGAATTATAAGAGTCCTTTACTCATTTTTATATTGTATGTTTTTAATAATGAGAAAAAAAAATGCCATAAAAATAAATCATTATCTTTTAAATTCAAGCCTTTCCTTTCAGTAAATCTGAAAATAAACAGCACAAAGAATCAATTCTGTCATAATTATATAGAATAGAGAGAACAAATTATTAATTAAAAAAAAATATATATATATATATACACGCTTTCTAATGCATTGCAGACACATTGTTAAACATGCGTACGAAAGAATATTGCAATAAAAGTTATTAAAAATTTTATAAGATAATATTAATTGAAATAAACTACCAGAATAGAAAATGTATTCTTACACCGGAAAATGTGTTTTACA
>NW_017296016.1:189433-197535 GCF_001594075.2 Trachymyrmex cornetzi
ATAGCGAACACCTAGACACCCACTTCCTCGATGGCGATCACCTGGACACCCATTTCTTCGACCTAGACACCCACTTCCTCGACGACAAACATCTAGACGACATAATTCCTAAATACGAGTCGTAATCTAGACGACTTAATTCCTAAATATCTATATATACACCCTCTTCCTCGACGCAGTAAATACCTAGATCTTCAACGACAATCTCGATATTTCATTTTAATTATAATTAATATTTTATTTTAATTCATTTTATTAATTTTATCAGTTATACACGTCACATCGTATATATATATATATATATACACATATATATATATATGTGACAATGTTGCCATCGCTGATTATCACAACCGTCATGTGTGGTTGATCACGAATGTGCAATGCTGCCATCTCTAGGTTAAGTCAAAAGCCCTCTATTGTCGGAAAAACGAGATGGACATTTTCTCCTGGTCGACGATGACAATAATAACGATAATAACGATAATAACGATAATAATGACGACGTTTCTTAAATTAATTCTTAAAATCAAAAAATCCGGCATCATTTGCATCACGATATCTCCGCTCGTAGGACACGTAGAAAAAAAATAAAAGCACTTTTATTATACAATCCGTGTGGTGGCTATCGATTGAGCATACATAGAACGTGATCGGTTCAGCCGTTATTGAGATCCGATAATCTCGATTTGCCGCAACTCGTCGGTTCGCGTAAAGGAGGCACGGCAGTGTCGCTTCGCGCAGCTTAGCGTCGAGACACTACCAGTGTCTCCAGATTTCACGCTATTTCAACATAAATAACTACATTATTACCCGTCTTCATTTCACATTGGAAGTGGGTGATAATTTGTTAAATTCACAGTGTATTTCACAGTGTTTCAACATAAATAACTACATTATTACCCGTCTTCAATTCACATTGGAAGTGGGTGATAATTTGTTAAACTTTCTAGATGTTTCTATCATCATTAAAAATAATTATTTAATCTTTGATTGGTATTATAAACCTACATTTTCAGGCAAACTTTAAATTTTTTTTCTAACCATCCGACGTTCCAAAAAAAAGGCATAATTTATAGTTTAGTGGACAGAGCTCTCTTGTTGTCGAATCCTGTCTTTCATACTAAGAATATAACTCTTATTATTAACATTTTGATAGAAAACGATTGTCCGCTGAAGTTTGTTTTTGATACCATTAATAATAGAATCAAAGATGTCACTCGGAAAAGTTTGATTCGTACTAACAATTTAGAGAATAAAGAAGAATCAATTAGCCTATCTTGGTTTACTGTGTTCCTTTTATACCAAAATTAACAGATAAATTTAAACAATTTAACAGAAATGATATCAAGGTCTCTTATTATAGTTCAAATAAATTGCGGAAATATATTAAGGTACATTCATAAAGATCCTTTGAACTCTTTTTCGAAATCTAATGTTGTCTATAAAATAAATTGTAATGATTGCGATGCATCTTACGTGGGACAAACGGGAAGGAAGTTAAAAACATGGATTTCAGAACATCGAAATCACATACGATGGAACACTAGTCTAAATCAGTAATAACAGATCATCGATTGCAATTGGGTCATGGTTTTGATTGGAACAATATCCAAATCTTAGATGAAGAACCGGTTTATAATAAACGTCTTGTCTCAGAGATGCTTAACATTAAAAAACAGAATAACAGTCTTAATCTACAGATAGACACAGAAGGTCTTCATAAATCGTATATTCCGATAATAAACAATGTTTAACTTTGCATTGCCAAGTTTTACCGCAGTATAGTTGCGTCCGTCGATAGAGTTAGACGGTTTATTTCGTTTTATACAATGGACGTTATACAATTATAATTGTGATACTAAGTTTTATATCATTTGACATCAAAAATTTTGACGATTATTTCAACATTAACATGGGTTTTCTCAATTGTCGGACTCAGAGGTGAGTTTTTTTAACAGAGAAACGTATTCGTGCTCGTTTCAATTTAGTTCTATTTAGATAACTTATAAAATTCTTATGTTTCTTTATGTTCTAACTAGAATAATGAGAAATTTTTCGTATTCAGTCAACCAATCGTTTGATGAGCAATTTTCCGGTTCTCTGATCTAACACTCAACGACTAAGTAACAAAACCGCTTTCTTATCAATTTTTACTGTACTTATAAATTTCTTTGTATATATCTGAAGAGGACCTAAACGTAAGGTCGAAACATGTAAATGTATTTTGTAATGTTTTTATTTTTCTTATTTTCTCTGCTATTGTTTTTATATATCTTTTTTAATTATAATTTTATGAAAAAAACAATGGAGAGACTCATTGCGTTTTTTGACTCTTATTAGCCTTGTATATCACGTTGTTGTATTATAAATAACTACATGTTTTATTTTAAAATTTTTTTACTTCTTATTTTTTAATTTTCCGATATTTGTAAATATGATTACTGTATTATTTTTAGATAAACATAAACAGGTTAAATAGAATTAAATGAAATGTAACAGAGATTAAATGAAATATTCAAAATGACCATCTTCAGTACGAATTTATTCTTCTATCAAAAGAATTTCGAACTCTTTGAAAAACAGTTGGATCCCTCCTTATTTCTTTGAATCCGTGGATTATTCTTTGTCTTAAGTCAGCAATATTATTGGGCGCATTTCTATAAACTAGTGAAGGGCTCCGCACAATAAAAGGAATAGGGAACAGAGAACAGAGAACGGAGAATAAGAATCTCAACCTATCAGTAACTATGTATTCCACAATACATAATTTCTGATAGGTTGAAATTTTTATTCTCTGTTCTCTATTCCCTGTTCCTTTTGTTTGTGCGGAGCCCCTGACTTGACACGACCCCATAAATAAAAATCAAGCGGATTTACATCTGGTGATCTTGGGGGCCAGGTAATCGGACTTCCCTATCTATCTTTGGTCATAATTTCGATTCAAATGATCTCTGGCTATACGGCTAAAATGCGCAGGTGCACCGTCATGCATGAACCACATGTTTTGACGTATTAATGAAGGGATGTTTTCAAGATAGTGGCCTAACTCTTCTCTAAGAAATTGTACATAATTCTGACCATTTAATCTCTCTTCAAAGAAATAAGGCCCTATAAGTTCGTTACCAATAATACCCGCCCATACTGTGCAACTAAACTGTTGTTGATGCCTTCTTTAATCGTTTTGGGGTTTTCTACAGCCCATTGATGAAAATTGTGGTAGTTGAAAATTCCATTTCTGTTAAAGCCTGCTTCGTCAGTAAATAGAATATTTTCACAAAAATGGATTCTTATCTATTTTGTTTACAATCAATTGGCAAAATTGCAAACGGGGACCATAATCTACAACAGAAAGGCCTTAAACTCGTTGTACGTGATATGGATACATTAAATTTCTTGATAAAATGTCCCATATAGTTGATTTTGGTACTCTGATTTCATCTGAAACTGTTCTAACACTAGTAGCAGGATTACGCTCAAATTGTTCAAGTACTTCTTCTTCCGTTACAACACTACTGTAGGTCGCCCTCATTTGCTTTCTTTTTTAATGTATAAATTCTCTCAAGGTTCTGTCTACATTTTGGAATGCCTTTCTTCCCGGTACATATCGGTTTGGAAAAGCCTGAGCATATAATCTTCTGGCCTCGGTAGCATTACCTAGAGCACGACCATACATAAGATGCATATCAGCTAATTTATTAAAACTCAACTGATCCATTGCTATGAATAATAAGCTCGAAAATAAATAAATAATAAGCTTCAAATAATCTTGCTTGTACAGCTACTTGTTGCTTACGAGCTATTACGTTCGATTAACCAAATGAATGGTTCGACTTGTTTTTCTTATACAAGACGTATATCACGTATACGTAGAACAACAACCTTAAACTCAGTTTTCTATTTTTTTTTGTTTTTCACATTATTATGTAAAGGCATTCCAAAATGTAGACAGAATCTTGAGAGAAACTGTTTTTCAAAGAGTTCGGAATTCTTTTGATAGAAGAATAAGGCTGAATACGTGCTGAAGATGGTCAATTTGGACATTTCATTTAATCTCTGTTACATTTCATTTAATTTTATTTAACTTGTTTATGTTTATCTAAAAATAATGCAGTAACCATATTTACAAATACCGGAAAATTAAAAAATTAAAAGTAAGAAAAATTTAAAAATAAAACATGTAGTTTTTTATATTGAAACACTGTGAAATAAATTATGACTGTAATTATATATATATATATAAAATAAATTTCAATTTTTTAACATAAAAAATTGAAATAAAAAGGTTATAACTCGGAAACGACTTATTTCCTATATTGTTTATATAGCTTTTTTCCTCCTTTTTGGCTTCCGAATCACTTCCTGAAATATTGGCCTCGATTTTTCGGACACCCTGTATAATCTCTCTCTCTCTTTTTCTTTTCCAGCAACGATGCCCCACAGACAGTTCGAAAGGAAGCCTGAGTTAAGGTAAGTAATAATCAATTAGTTACCAAAATTAAAAAATTACTTTTTAGTTTATAAAAAAATATATTATTGTAATTTTGAAACCTGTAAAATATGCGGCAAACTAGTGATATCTGGCCGACATATCACGTAGAAGTTTGAACTAATTCCTGAAGTAATGGTACACTTCTCAGCTGTCAAAAATCGCTGTAGGGGCACTGCAGCAATTAATAGCTAAATATTTCAGAAATTATTTTATACTTTTTTATATGATACATCAAACAGATATTTTAGTTTGCTATATATTTTACAATTTTCAGGATTACGAAATTATGATTTTTAAGGAAAAATTTTTTAATGAAGTTTTATGTAGCAAATAATTAAAATAGAGAAAGAAGTATGGGTTTAATAAAATTAACTAAAATAAGAATACAAAAGAGGGCTACGAGCCTAAAACGAATGTTTTTAATATAAATAGTTAAATCATATATACACAAAACAAACGTTTCGTACCCGATCGGGTCATTTCAATATTATAACAAAAAGTCGGTTATCAATTTTCTTAGCACAAAATTAAAATATGTAAAAACTTTATATAATAAAATATAAATTGAGATCTAAAGTACTATTCGAAAAATTATTAAGTCTCTCGTATGTAATATCATTGATATACAATATATACATGTTATTTTTATTGATAGCGAGATATAATATTTTTGATTGTTCAATTATTTTAACAAATCATTAAATATTGCGAAAACCTGTTAAAATCGACTCACTTGGAATTGATTATTATTATTGACTTGATGCTTTTTAAAAATTTGACGCATTTTTTAATCGATTAAATACTGATTGGACTAATGCTTCTACTTCACAACACATGCGATTAGGTTCTTATTGGAGACTTAATAATTTTTCGAATACTTCAGACTTCAATTTATATTTTATTAGTGTAACTTCGGCAAATACGCCGCGCTGGGATTTACGCCGCAGAAGTCAGAAAAAATAGAAGGAGTGGGGGTAATTTTCCCGAAACTATTCCGTTACATGCCTTTATGTTATATTAGTATTATGTTATGATTTCAGCTTCTTAATGTTAATATTAATGAATTTATTGTGAGTTGAATCAATTTGTCACTGTAATGAGTAACGCTATCATAAATTATAATCTACATAAAATGTTTAGTGTGAACGTGTGAAAGACTTAGTGAATTTCGTGATATATACGTGTAGTGGAATAGTAAAGCATGTTATGTAGCAAAATACAATTGTTTTGCTTTCGTATTCTTTGTTTAGTTTATTGTCTTGTACATCTCACCTATTTGGGATATACGGCATTTTTAGCGAGCGGGATTTATGTCCAAAACATATAAAGTGCACAGATTGAATTCAGTGCACTAAATGCAATAAAAACATTATATGAAATATGTACTTCATGTCATAACACTTGTAATATATGTGTGTAGGAAGATTATAATTATTATTTATTACTTCATATACATATTTTTACTATTCTTATTCCTTAATAAAACTTTATAAACATATTTTATAAGTTATTGTGTCATTATTTGTTTTATTTATATGCATTATTTGTAAATTTTTCATGAGCCCGCACATCCCTCCCCCCCTCCTTCTATGAGTAGCCATATATCCTACCCCTGTAGGATATGCGGCAAAAATACTAGGTTTCAAAAAATTTATTTTTTAATATGAAAAATAAATATTTCGGATTTCTAATATTTATAGTAGTAGACAGTACAAAGTTTTTACTGATATAATTCGTTTACTATAAACATAGTAAATAATATCTAATAAATTAAGTTTTTGATAGGTACGGCACATATACCGGAGTTACTCTATATACAGTTTTTATATATTTTAATTTTGTGCTAAGAAAATTTATAACCGACTTTTTGTTATAACATTGAAAATAACCCGATTGGGTGGTACGAAACGTTTGTTTTGTGTATGTATGATTTAACTATTTATATTAAAAGTATTTATTTTAGGCTCATAGCCCTCTTTTGTATTCTTATTTTATTTTTATTATAAGCTTTGACATATTATTTAAAATAAACTAATGTGAATACACAATAAAGAAGAATTAAAACCTTTCTTTTTCTATTCTAGGATGTTGCCAGGAATGCTCGTGGCAACAGATCCTGTAGAGGTACATGAATTAAAAAAGTAAGTTTAGTGATTTTATATTAATAATGTCTATGTAACCGTATCGACATGCGAATTTGTTTTTGAGGTTTACATCGCTATGAAGTAAGTCTTAGCTTATATTTATATAGTTCTCACCTATTACTTTATTTATTAATTTAAAGGCTTAGTTATTTTATTATTTAATTATTTTTTATTTTGCTAAACGTTTAATTTTTACTCCAGCCCATTCACTAAAATCCATGACTGTGCTAGCTTCAGACTAAAGTTTTAGCTTGTGTGCTCCGTGTCGTGCTTCAATTCTTATTACTTATGGCGAATTCGGCACACACATGCACTAACTCTGCTTTAGTACTGCTCTAATATGGTGCAGAACCACTTTATTGCTATGTCAAATTGCACTATCAGAAACGTCAGTGCAACATTTCTTGAACTCGTTCAGTTCATTCGGTTGATCCAAATATAAATTCAGCACTACACTGGGTCAGTTTTCATTTGCCGAATACGACAATCTTAACGCATTGAGACAAAAATATCGTTATAAGATGGTGATTAAACAATATTCGTGTATATTAATCTGAACTGAGCATAACGTTGATTTTTTCCATGATATCTAATGTTATTTGCTGTACCTACTATAAAAGCCATAAGGTAATTTTTATAATGTTACACTTTGAATAAATTTTTAAAGACGTACGTTAGTTAACCTCGCACATTTAGTTAGTTAGACATCAATAAAATGTGTAGCGCTGTACTGAGAAAAAAATATAGTCAATTTTAATAAATATTTAGTTCAATACTGCCAACTAAATATTTACTTACAGTAAATAAATATTTGTTTAGTAAAAAAAATGATTGTTAAATCAAATTAACATTTCTTATATCAAATAAATATATCTTTATATTTAATAAATATTTAGTTGGCATGTATTCAACTAAATATTTATTAAAATTGACTATATTTTTTTTCAGTGTAATAAATTAAATTCAATGGACACTTGAAAGAGATAAAACAAATGTTAAAGAATCTTGTAATATGTTCCATTTAATGGAAATTATACTATAATTATTTAAATATAAAAAGTAATCCGGAACTAGTGCATGATCCATATAATGCTTTTATCCTATTTGTTAATTAAGCGAGAAGATGATAATGATCTGTTTAATCTTGAACTTCATTTTATACCTTAATATTTAACTAAAGGAGATCAGATACAAACAAAATTGTATGATGGTATTTTATTAATAAAAAATACGTGACATAAGTACAGACTTACCTTTTTAAAAAAAGACAAAAAGAGACGCTAAGAATATACGTGCTTTTTGAATAGAACTTAAGTGATATGTTACGTATCTTTTAATTATTCCGACTCAAATAACAATAGTTCTAATTCTTCTGTATATATATATACAGGGTGGACCATCTGAAGTGATCCAGTCAAATATCTCGAAAACTAGTAGGGATAGAGAAAAATGTTTCGTATAAAAAG
>NW_017296016.1:200140-200611 GCF_001594075.2 Trachymyrmex cornetzi
TATATATATATATATATATATGCATATATTTTTATTGAAGATTCTTTTATTCTAACCCAAGTAATGGCAGCTTTAATTTTCTGTCAAAAATTATTCTCGAAAAAGCTATTGTAACAAATTAAAAATTAAAATCCAAATGATCCAGTCATAACAAAACCAAGGTAAATAATAAAAGTAAAACTTAAATGATATAACTATTATAAAAAAAAGGCGCTAAAAGAATATATGTGTTTCTCGAATAGAACTTAAGGGGATCCTAAAGTCCTGTATTACCGACTAAAATACGTACAATTTTTGTATTGCGAATACTCTGTTTCTCTTTCACGGATTCGAAAATCCTTTTCCAGGATTAAAGTATACGCATTAATACGTGACTGTGAATTGGAGTCTACGCTAAGAATGATCAAAAATTTCGAAATCGATATATTTTTTACCATTTCTTAGTGTAACATGGCGTCTCAGCTGTCAAGT
>NW_017296016.1:200621-201072 GCF_001594075.2 Trachymyrmex cornetzi
TATATATATATATATATATATGCATATATTTTTATTGAAGATTCTTTTATTCTAACCCAAGTAATGGCAGCTTTAATTTTCTGTCAAAAATTATTCTCGAAAAAGCTATTGTAACAAATTAAAAATTAAAATCCAAATGATCCAGTCATAACAAAACCAAGGTAAATAATAAAAGTAAAACTTAAATGATATAACTATTATAAAAAAAAGGCGCTAAAAGAATATATGTGTTTCTCGAATAGAACTTAAGTAGTATGTTACGTATCTTTTTATTATTGCAACTCAAGTAGTAGTAGTTTTAATTATTCTTCAAAAATATTCTTATTGCAGGTGCTCTTATTCCAACCCAAGTAATAGCAGCTTTAATTCTCTGTCAATAATTACACAGGCCTGCATGGTTTTGTTGATTGGGATTTAACTATGTTTTCTTACGTAATTTTTCGCGCTGAAT
>NW_017296016.1:201459-220428 GCF_001594075.2 Trachymyrmex cornetzi
GACTACACAGAGATTATCTCGGTGAAAAAAAAACGTACGGCGTTAAAAAAAATATATTTTGAAGATAAATGTTGACACTTTCAGATGGTGTAAACGAAAGTAGAAAAAAAAATTTACTTCGCTAGCAAAAAAATCACAAATATGTCAAAAAACGTCAATTTTGACACCTTTAATATCAAAACAGGTTTTCTCAAAAACCTGACGTGATAGAGCAATTCTGCCGCCGGATTCGAATTCAGCGCGAAAAATTACGTAAGAAAACATAGTTAAATCCCAATCAACTTTCAACACCTCCAATTTTGCAGGCCTGTGTTATTATTCCTCGAAAAAATTATTGTACCATATCAAAAATTAAAACTTAAGTGATACAGTCTTAACTAACCAAGTTAAATTCTATCAAATTAAAAAGTAAAATCCAAATGGTACTACCTTTTTTATTTACTTAACTCTAATTATATGTATCATTTGTATTAGGTGTTAAACTTAATTCCTGCCGTTTTTCGTCTCCAAAATTGATTTGTTTCGAAAGGAAATACTTTAATCAAAGTATTATTAATTAGTAATAAATTAGAAAATGGAGGAAATTACTTTGATTAAGGTATTCATTCATCTTCCCTTCGAAACAAATCAATTTTGGAGACGAAAAACGGCAGGAATTAAGTTTAACACCTAATATAAAAGATTTGATATCAACAAAGGGCACCAAGTTAAATTCTGTATTTAAGTTGGCGCCAATTGTTGATATCAAATCTTTTTTATGAATGATATTAAATTAAATAAATAATACTAACTCTAATGATATGTATTATTCATATAAAAGATTTGATATCAACAACTGGCGCCAAGTTAAATCCCATACCAATCATACCAAATAAAATAAAGAATATAATTCAAGTGGTATTATCTTTAACTTTTGTGCAATAAAACTTAAGTATATATCTTTGTATTACTATTGAAGGATCTTCGTATTCTGATCCAAATGATATTAATTGTTTTTATGTGAAATTTTATATCACAATTTATTCAAAGACATTTTCCTTTCTAACCAAAGTGGTAGTTATTTAATTCTCCTTCAAAACATTATTCAAAATGTTATGACAAAATTGCGTTATCTTGTCCATTCAAGTGTGACCACAAAAAATTAAAGAAATAAACACTTGGCACTGTTAGATGACAGTATAACACAGCACTAAATACATATAATATTTAGAATAAAAAAAAAATAAGAAACATTTCCATAAGAGTAAAAGAATCCATCATGTAGATATATATACATATATGCGATTAGGTTATACTGTCGTATAAGTTATGAAAGTTGTGCAAGATACTAGATTTAAGTCTAAGATAAATAAACTTATACTTATCTGTAAGACATACGTTATGAAAAAGAAAAAAAAAATAAACAATAAATTTATTTTTATTCAGTGTAAAAAAAATATTATATATATAAGATTAAATTTATTATTACATTAAAATTGTTATTGTCTTTTATTATTTATTTTTATTAAATATTATTAACATTTTTTAATTGTTTTTATAGTTTTTTTTTACTCGATTTATCAGCGCCAAGTGTTTACTTTTTAATTTTTTATGGTTACACTTGAATGGACAACGTAACGTAATTTTGTCATAACGGTCTGAATAATGTTTTGAAGGAGAACTAAATTACTACTTTGATTGAAAGGGAAAATGTCTTTGAATAAATTGCGATATAAAAATTTCATATAAGTAACAATTAAAGTTTCTATCGGAATAGTACGATCCTTCAATAGGAATACAAAGATACTTAGGTTTCATTGTACAAAAAATGTTAAGATACATAATACCACTTGGATTATATTCTTTATTTAATTTGGTATGATTGGTACGGGATTTAACTTGGCGCCAGTTGTTGATATCAAATCTTTTATACGAAAGATACATATCATTAGAGTTAGTATTATCTATTTAATTTGGTATAGGGTTTAACTTAGTGCCAATTGTTGATTCAATCTTATACATACGATATGTATTATTAGAGTTAAATAAATAATAAAAATATTACTGTTTGGGTTTTGAATTACTTGGGTAATAGGAATAGTACCGCACATTTGGGTTTTACTTTTTATTTAGTACAATAAAGATAGTATCACTCGGGTCTTATGATTTGGTAAAATAGTCTTTTTTTTTACGGAACATGTACTCTTAGTGCCTTTGTTTACCTTTTTTAAAAAGGTAAATTTGTACTGATATCACGCATAATTTTTTTCTTTATATTAGGAGACATGAGAGTTGTATACAGGGTGGGGCATTTTAATCGCCCCAGGCGAATATATCAGAAACTAAGACAGATACAAGAAAAAGTTTTATATGAAAATCGTAGGTTTCCTTGGGGGAAATAAAGTGGAAATAAAACGGATTTTGGATAGGGGGCACCAAGGTCAGGTCAAGGTCAACATGAATTTCTTAAATAGAACCTCCCATTGTTTATTGCATATTCTTATAGCACACCTGGAGAGCTTTCCAAAACACTATAATAAAATATTTTTTCATGAAGTACTTTTCGAATTATAAGGCTTGAAGGTTACAATACCGTCGACATTAGCATCATGCAAAGTGTCCGATCGACGGTTAAAACCTCTTGAACATTTTTCAGGATCATGTCCTGAATAACATTCGTTAAGATCAAGGTCACTGGAGATTGTTTCTCTTATTTTCATTTTTACATAAAAATGAATTTTCATTGCAAAAATGAAAATAAGAGAAACAATCTTCAATGTAAGCAGTCTCCTTTGAATATTAACTATCGATACAATAATAACGATTGAAAATTTTATCTTTGCAAAAAAGAAGCGTTTGATGCTCCTTATTTTAACTATTTCATACTTTAATACCAGAAGGTCTGTGGCGCTGGCCTAGGTGGTTGTTGAAAGCTCTGCACAGTATAAGGGCTAGCAAAAGCTTGATGAGGGTGTGCGCTATAGACGTGAGATTGTTGCAGGCTTGTTGGAGGACTTGATAGATTGACTCTACTGCCGCTAGCAGTTATTGCAAGATTCCATGATGGCGATGTAGTTCCTTGATTAGTCTGTTGCGTTTGCTGTTGCTGTTGTTGTTGTTGTTGTTGCTGCTGCTGCTGCTGCTGCTGTTGAGGAGGTGAAACCGAGCTGATAGGGAGTTCCGACGAAGCCAATTGATCGGGAGCGGATGTCGAATTGCCTGAATTCGGTCCCATCATGGTGACGAGAGAGTTCGAAGGCGGCGGTAGTTGTTGATTACTTGTTTGCTGATAGCTGGACGATACGGATAGATTGGGATAAGTAACTGTGGCCGGGAAGCTATAAGTCGAAGTTGATCCAACGGTCGATGATAGTCGTGTCGCTGGTTCTAATTGATGAGTTACTGATGCATGAGACGAATATAATTCGGAAACTGAAATAGAAAGTAACAGATCATCTCGTTCTTGTATTATGTTTTATGATAAAAATGAGTAAATTAGTACAGTAGTAAAGTTAAAGTAGAAATAATATGTTTATTGTTATCGATTAAGGTTAAGGTATATAAACATAATATATGCATACATACCTTGACTGGAAGAGAACGACGCATCTGGCAGACTTTGAGGATGCGGATGCTGATGCGGATGACCTGGTGGTACGGCGGCTCCTGCGTGAGGAGGCGGTGCCGGTGGATGAATAACATAGCTTGTCGGATAAGCTACAGAACTGACGTATCCAGTAGACGTTGACGAAGAGATATGCTTCCGTAGTCTAGCTCTTCTATTGCTAAACCATACTTGAATCCTAGCTTCTGACAATCTTGTCCTCTGGGCAAGTTCCTCCCTGACATAGATATCAGGATATTGAGTCTTCTCAAATGCTCGTTCCAACTCATCCAATTGGTGAGCCGTGAAAGTCGTCCTACTTCTGCGCTGTTTTCTTTTCAGTGTAATCCCTGGTTCGCTCTCGCAGTCGGATCCGGAACTCGTTTTTCCTACAAAAAGACATATTAAAATTGAAAAAAGAATAAGATGTAATTTATACATTTACATAATAGTGCCAAAATTTATAATCTGTCGCTATGTGTATTTCGGGATTGTCGTCGGGACCGTTCTTGGGGCTCAAGTTTACATGGTGCGCGACTAATCGGGCGACGACACCCGACGTCAAGACGGGCCGCGTCTTGGCTGCAAATTCGACACGGACTCTATTCCCGGCCCGTCGTCGTGCCTTTTTTTCATCCACCTTCGCCTGCGGGTCATTCTGTTCTCTTTTTCTGTCTCTTTCTCATTCTCTCTTGTTTGCTTTTTCTCTTTGTCGTGCTTCTTGAATTTACCGACACCTCTCTGCATGCGGATGGAAATAGTATTAGCGACGACGTGATCCAACAAACCTGAGTCCATAATCGTGCCACATCCACGTGCGATAAATGGTCAGAAATAACTTCGACGAAAGTTCCACCAGGACTTCGCAAGTAATCATTTCCTTCCGACGAAACGCCAAGACGAAATGAGTATTGTGGCTAATATTGTACGATTTGCTAGCGGAGGAATGGAAAGTTATTTTTTAAAAGCAATTAGTTACCATTACTCATCGGGTGTATATCATGGAATTTTTTCAAGGAGGTTTTATATCAACTCAAGAATATACCATGCGGCAAACTGAATGAGGACAAAAAAGAGGAAGATTTTACTATTGTATCGAAAAAAATTTCACTACACTAATTTTATTGTTGTGACATTTACAACAATTTTTAACGTTAATGAATTTCATTTTTAAATATTTTAAATATTTTAAATATTTTTACAGCCTTTAATGTCTTCTCGTACCTCATTTTGAAGAAGAAAAATGTTACGTTTTGTACAGGATGTAACTTTATTTATTTTTTTAAAGACTTTTTTTTAAAAAAGGACAATACAGTTACTACAAGTTACTAAATGTTTAATTCTTTAATATTGTTATTGCATGCTCGAACTAACAGAAGTATTAAAAATTACTTATATAGTCTTATAACGAAAAGAAAAAAAAATTTTATGTAACAGCAATATACTCACACAAAGTCAAAAGGAAGGTTGTATATTTTTT
This sequence comes from Trachymyrmex cornetzi, assembly GCF_001594075.2. Taxonomy (NCBI): domain Eukaryota; kingdom Metazoa; phylum Arthropoda; class Insecta; order Hymenoptera; family Formicidae; genus Trachymyrmex; species Trachymyrmex cornetzi. The sequence continues at coordinate 206,523 of NW_017296016.1, forward strand.
ACAATTAAAAATGAAAGAGATGAATTTGATAAAGTCATGGTCGTATCTAAGGGGGTGGCTTTGGGGGTTCAAATCTCTCCCCCGAAATTTTTTATTAATTATTTTATTTTGAGAAGGTCCCGTTAGCACACATCCTGATAGCACACATCCATTCACATCAGTTAGTGTCTAACAATTTTTCACTGCTTACTAATGAGAATATTTTATTTTGAATTGGCGATGTACAACCGGTCACAGAAAGGTTGCAACACTTTTTTTTATGGGTTTCGAAATTCAGCCTTGAACCTAAATTGTTAGATCCGTAAGTAAGAACCAATCGCTCGGTGAGCAAACTGTATTTCGAAATCCATCGAAAAAAAAGTATTGCAACCTTTCTGTGACCGGCTGTACATGTTCTATCGAACTTCTTTCTTTCATTTTTAAATGTAAAGAACATACAACTTTTGACTTTGTGTGAGTTTTTTACTGTTACATAAAATATTTTTTTCTTCTCGTTATGAGACTATATATAAGTAATTTTTAATACTTCTGTTCGTTCGAGTTTTGACAAAATATGGGATTCGTACAGAAAATTTTCGTAAATTTTTGGTTCCACGCGAAAAACAGAATATACGCTATAATATAATGATATATTCTTGTAGCCGTATTGCCTTTCTTAAAAAAAATTCTTTAAAAAATGAAGTAAAAGTTACATGATGTACAAAACATAATTTGTTTCCTCTTTAAAATGAGGTAGGAGAAGATATTAAAAGTTGTAAAAATATTCAAATGGAATTCATTAATGTTAAAAATTATCATATTTATAAACAAATGTTTGTAAATTACAATAACAAAATTGGTGCAGTGACGTTCTTTTTAGTACAGTAGCAAAATTCTTATTTTTTTAGTTGACATTTCGATTGGTGCACGGTACATTCCTGGGTTGATTGAAACCCCCCCCCCCCCCCCCCATACATCGTTAATTGGTTAATTCAAAATAAAATATTCTCATTAGTAAAGCAGTGAAAACTTATTTATAGGTATCGACCGATGTGAGTGGATGTGTGCTATCAAGATGTACGCTAGCGGGACGCTCTCAAAATGAAATGGTTAATACAAAATTTCGGGGGGATTCGAACCCCCAAATCCTCCCCTGGATACAACCATGCCGTTACTCGTTAATCAAGTACTAGATCGATGTGTGAAAACACCAATTATAAGAAATGAAATTGCTTTTTCGTTTTTTCGCTACAGTTTTGTACATAATATTTCAGAATAAATTTATACATGTTACATATTTTATACATGTCGTTCTACAAACGACGTGTCAATTAAATTTTCAGTCTTAAAACACAATCCGGTAAAGTGATATTTTTCACAACAAATTTTGTAGTACATGACATCTCTTCCATCAAACTTAAAAATCGGTATTCTCAGTATTTATAAAGTTTGTTTTACAGTTTGTTAATACAGCTTTGTGATTTATGGCATTCTTAAGACGTTACAAACTAATCACAGATTGAGCCGTATTAGTATCTTGATCTTAAAATATTACTTAAAAAACTGTTTTGATGTAAGAAAAAATTATAAAGGTTGGCCAAAGATTAAAGATTGAATATATAAAAACTTTTATTATAAATAGATTTAAAAGATAAAAAGTAATGATAAAAGTAATTGTAAAATTCATTGTTGTTACAAAAAAATATAACTATGTTACAGTTATAAAAAAAAATTAATGTCATTACCAGTACGTTATCATAAAAATAATTGGAATGGTAACGACGTTACAAGTAACATGTTACTTCCATTTCCTGCGATACATACAGTGAATGCGAAAAGTATTCGTACAAAGAAAATATTTTTAAAAACACTTTATTTTTAAAAAATAAATATTATTCAGCAAATGAGTCATCGAATTGATGTCGAATCAATATAAATATTGATGATTTCAACATCAATTTGATGTCGATTCGACGTTTAATTGACGATTATTTCTTGTTGGATAATTAACAATTTATTCATAAAGAATAAAATAGACTGTATGTTTCTTCAAATTATATATACCAAAAAAATGGTAAAAAATTAATTATACTAAATATATCATCTGAAAAATAAGCGAAAATTAAAAATATGTATTGTTTGAATGCTTAAAAAGTATTCATACAGACGAAAAATTTAGCTTCAGGAATAAATCAGGAATATATGCAAAGCTCATTTGTTTATGTTAGAACAGAATGTTTTCATTGTATAAAATTGCTAATTAATGTTTATTTTCTACAAATAAGGCTTTTTTTTGTAACAAATTTCCTTTTTGCTCTCACTGTATATACGAGATCTACCTTCATCATTCACTTTCGTGGCGTTTAACCTCCAACATTCGTTAGAATGTCGTATACCTTTCTCGCCTAAAGTTGACACCTCGACTTACACGCATATCTATAGCGTGCGATGCATTTTATATGCGAAAAAAACAATCCGACACGTTCGGTTAACATAGGCGTCACTTCATCTCGACACCTACGGCAGCCCTACTCGTATGTTCACAACTTCGTGGGCGATTAATAGACGGTGTCCCTTTTCATTCTTCACCCCTCTGTGAGGTTGTGTTATTTCTGCCCCAGTTTCTCTATTTTTTCGACGGGCGCCCGACCGTCAGAGCGATCGACTTACATACGCAAGAATCCTCTTTCCCCTCCTTTCAACTGTGGTTCCTTTCATCTTTGCCGGCTTAGCAGCTCCTCGGATGATCTCAGGATAAATTCGTGTCTGTACACAATTCATTTTTCTTGTCAGCAGAGTAGGAAGACGTCCCTCCTTTCCACCTCAGTACTAATTTGTATCCGTGTTTGGTGAGAATTTCTTTGTGATACATAACACAGAAATTCCTTGTCCTTAACTTCCCACAAATATGGCAATTACTTATCAATATCTGTCAAACTGATACATATATTTCAGATATACGTATATTTTTAAGCTCATTAAACCCTTTTAATTACGGTTTATATGTATTTTGATTACTGTAATATATATAGCTAAACATTTCTTTTTAACTCGTTGGAACTGACGGTGAGTTAGCTTTGTTGAACTCATTGCAGTGATTGTTTGAATAACAAGATTCTGATACATAAAAATATTGGATCAAAAATCAGAATAAAAGTTTGTAGTATTACAAATTTCGAAATTTAAGTAGCTGTAACTTTGTTAAAAATTAATGAAATTTAAATATAAGGAAAGAATTCTGAAACTTAAAATCTTTAATTTGTAAAATCTTTCGAAAAGTTACTATATCTTTGGAGTTTCCGTGAATTTGATAATTTTTACGCATAGAGAATTATAAAATGAACAAAATAAAAAATTTTCTTCTCACTTCATGGGCCTGTTACGCGCCTAAAAAAACTTGCGAAAATTTTCAACTTTTTAAGGTGAAAGTATTCCCTACAAAATCGTTTTTTAAAAATGTCATTAAGATTTTTCATTACTGAATTATCACGGAGTAAATAAAAAGAGAATTTTAACTTTGATTGCTCAATTCCGCCAACAATTATTGCACCACAATTAAAAAAATGGATTGTTAAAGCCGAAACTTTGTTTTATCGAATAATATAATTGCCAAATTTTTTTAAAAATTTGTAGACACGAGACAAGTAAAGTAGCGCTATAAACTTTTGTTCGATTCAATACAATAGCATTTCTGAAGTAATGTTGAGATAAAAAGTTACATTACTCTATTTGAATTTATCTCTTTATTCTTATCTATTACTGTAGCCATTGCCATGAACAATATTAAACAATGCAATTTTCTTTATATCACATCTGCAAAAATTTGGATTATACTATTAAAGTAAATCTATTAAGTGAAAATTGACCGAAAAATGTTCAACACAAATAAAAAAGGTTATATTCGATCAAATTTTATAATCTCCAGTTCAAATAACTGTCTTGAAATTATTTATATATATATAATAGTCTTAAATTTAAGTTAAAATATAAATATAGTCCTTTTCGTTTTAAATAAAGCTTAGTATCATTATTTTTGATATGTCATTTTAGCTCTTGAAAATTAATTAGTACTTTTAATAATTTTAATCAACATATATTATAGGTCTCACAAACCAAGTGTCAATAACTATATGTTATAGCTTTTGACGTCAGCTCCAGAGAGTTAAAATGATCTTTTTTTTAGCATTTATGTATTTTTTATTTTATAAACTTGAAGAAAAAGCAAAGAGAAAAGAATCTTAATTCATTCGTGAGTCGGTACACGCGTCCTTCATCGATCGTTGATTTTCTCGATGACGATCAACATTTGCACGCGTATAAGGTCCACACCTTTACATACAACCTGCAATACCAAGCTCGCGCGTACACACGTGGGCATGTACCGAGCGGCGAGAAAATTACAGAGCCCGTCGAACGGTTGCAGCCGATCTGGCTACTGGAGAGAGGCGATCCGACCACGGCGCACCGGAGGCGAACCGGCAATTTCTGAGGCCGAGAAACGCCAGCACGATCGATTAATACGCGAACATTTAATTTATTCATTCACCGTTGCCCAAGCGAATAGGTTCCACACGGTGGTCCATCGTGTGGGCCAGGTGATGAGGCGTATCGCGGATGCGAGATCCTTTCACCACGCAAAATCCTCCGCATTCACGGTGTTTTCGGATTTCTGTGGATTTAAGTGGGTCAATAGTGGGTGTTCAACGTACGTTCGCGTATATGTTATGGGACAACTGGTGTTACATGAAATAATAAATTTTTTAAGATTTAGGAGACTGTGTAAAACTTTTAGAGTGAATCTCACTTCGTAGTAGAGTGAAATCTCATTCTTAAATATTGAAACTTAAGTTGTTTTTTTTCAAAAGTGAGATTCCATTCCAAAGAATTTAGAGAGAATACAATCTATAATTCATGCGAACAAAAGAACGGCGGGTCACAACTTTTATAGAAATTTAATACTGAAAAGTAGTGATTAATTACTTTATTTTGAGTATTAAAAACCTTGTTATTCAATGCTTTCAAATTTTGAGTAATGAATGAGTAATTAATCATTATTTTTTAATATTGAATTGGACTTTTCTGTAAGGGAACTGGTTAAAACGCTTTTCATGATACCTAAAATATATTTTAAAGTTTCTTTGAAAATAAGATAAATTGAATGGAATTAAATGAAGTAACACAGAACAACGAAGCAAAACCATCTGCATTCTTATTTTCTCCAGGCAAATTCTAAAGAAACAGTTCTTCGAACGCAAGTAGTTAGTCAAATTTAAAAAGCGGAAATCTTTTTCGTGACTAGCTAATCGTTACTTCCTCAGACTCTTTTTCTTCGACGCATGTAATTTTTACAAAATTATGTACCTTGGAGTGTTGCGAGGGCGCAAGAAACGTGAAAAGCGACTGATTCAATTTTAAGAAGCACATAACGAATGACCACAAGTACGGTCTCTCATATACGAATCGATGTCATTATAATCCAATTCCATGCAAGGATACTCGGTGTCAGGCCGATTCGCCAATTCGCCGACTATCATCAATCTCCGTTAGAACGCGAGAAAGAACTTGGGCAGCCGAGAGGGTCGATGGACATACTCTTAAAAAATCTACCACCGCTTTAACGATCGAAGAAATTTCAAAGAATTTGCGAAGCAGATATTTTTATCAAAGATATAACATGAGAGACAAGCTGTTTTGTTTATGTCTTAAAATATAATTCCGTATGAGGTGTTAAATTTTTTCGCTACAGAAAATTTTCTTATCATAATGTTATAAATAACACTAAAATTTGGAGCACAGACCTAATTGATTTTTGTTGCGTGAGTCCCTTTATTGCTTAGTCTCTAAAACAATTTTTTTAATGATATTTAAAACCTATTAATCAATTAATAAAAACTCAATAAGGAAAATGATTTGAACAAAAACATGTACAAAAATATATAAAATTATTTGTGCAAGATTATACATATATAATTAATTTTTGAGAAACATTTTCTTCGTTTCTTTTTTTCTTCTCGGATGCATATATCAGGTGTCCAAAAAAGTTTTCTATGTGAAAAACTGAAGAAACATATTTTATGATTTTTTCATTAATGTTAAATGTACTAGCAATTAGTTTTCTGCAGCTTAATTTTGAATTTATCTCGATTGCAATTCTCAAATCCTCATTATTCAAGGAAAGTGGTTTTCCAGATCGAGATCTTCAAGGTTCTCTTCACCTGAAAGCAAACTTTTGGAAAACCAAAAAATTTCGAGCAGCTTTTCTTTTATTACATCTTCCCCAAATGCCATACAAATTTTTCGACAGGTCTCTAATGCGTTAGAACTAAGTTTGAACACGCATGAATAATTTGTTCTTATTTTACCATATTAAGAATATAAAAAAATTAAAATTTACTGTTTAAAATTGTATAACTCAGGGTGCGTACCTTGTAGTTCGAGTAATGTATCATATATATATATATATATATATATATACACACACTAGTTGTCAATCAGAAAAATAGTGACACAAACAAAAATCAGCAAGAACTTTTTTATACCTAATATTTCCTCTATCTCTTGAGATGTACAAAGGTCTGTACTCCGAATTCTACCTACGGAATATTACTTGCTACGCGTATTGCTAATGCTTATTTGTGTAGCGATTGTTATTTTGGGATGACTTCTCACCGTCACCTAGTTTAACGTCGTCTTCGGAATCGCGACCCCTGAGTAGTCGAGATATTGCGGACACACTCGGAGCGCTGGTTCGTTCGCAGATGCCCTCTTTGATCAGTCGATCTCTTATTTCCCACGAGAACATACCCGGGTTGTCACGTTTGTACTCTTCAATTCTCGCCTCCACCTCCGGTGTGGCCACACGTGGTTTGCTGCCACCGATGACTCCAGGTCTGATACTACCAGTTTCTTGATAGCGGTTTAGGATCTTCGAAACGCACCCATGGGACACCCTTAATTGTCTATTCTCAGTGAGACGCGATAATAGACGAATCAGTTCATGTATGGTTTATAAAACAAAAATTTACACAGAAAGATTTTGCTGAAGTATTTAAAAATTTAATTAGATACAGATTTGAAAATAATTTTGTTGGTCCATCGAAATAATTATATAGGAATAATTAAAATTATATAAGGAAAAAAGTAGTAGAAAATAGAGGAAATTACTTTGGTTGAGGTATTCATTCATCTTCCCTTCGAAACAAATCAATTTTGGAGACGAAAAACGGCAGGAATTAAGTTTAACACCTTATATAGAATAAAATAATTATACGGAAATAATTATAATTATATAGAATATAACAGATCTAAATATGATAAGTTGAATACTGCAAAAAGCTTTAACGTTAGCAATCAGCTTGAATGTTCTTTATTTTTATTGGCCCAACAAAATTATTTTTAGATTCATACTTAGCTAAATTTTTAGATACTTTAGTAAAACTGTTCTTTCAGTGGATATATTTCTATTTTAAAAAGTTATTGTGAAATTATCCAAAAAATTCTCTAAATTGATACCTTGATATAACACACGGTCTGACCCCCGCAGCAGCCATTTCAACTATCTTCAATCTGATATGATTAGGCAGCGGTCGTCCGTTGATGAAGATACCACCGAGTTGATTTACACGGCCCTGACCCGGTATTGAACCTATGTCTGCAACAAGCGGTACACTTCCTCCTTTCATCGCTTCCATAACTGAAATCCCACACACACAAGTAGACGTTACGAATGACATCAAATGTTAATAAGGATCACAATCCCTTTTTGAAATTATCTTTTTCTATTATTTTGATTGTTTTTATAGAATTACTAAATTGAGAAATTGTCCTTTGATTTCCGTATTTATCAGAAATCAAGAAAAAGAAAAGAAGGAAGAAGAGAGAGAGATAGTTGACGAGGTGGTGGCGGGACAGTTATTGAACAATGTATAAAGAGAGCAGTCTGGATTTATCGTTGCACCACATGCTTGATTTAATTTTTTTCTCTTTTTTTCTCGAAGCAGGAGAAAGAGAAAAAGAGAGAGGGAAGGAGGGAGGAAGGGAGGGAGAGAGAGGGGGGAGAAAGAAAGAGAGAAGAAGAGAGAGTTATAAGCGCGGGCGGCTGCAACGTATAATGAACAACGCCGTAACTACTGATAAGTCCAATAAATCCCGGTACGGTTTTACGACATACAACAATGATAGCGTATAATTTGCTTGGCTTATTTAATTTCGCGTTACACGACGACGCGCTCAGCTCTGATTTATAAAGAAAGGAATACGCGCGGTCTAGGAAAGAGTCGTTGCTGGTAATTTTAACTGGTTTCAGAACACGTTTTTTAAAGCAAATTTTAAAAAGTGAATCAAGTAATTGTAATTCCTCGTGGTATATCCTCGTTACTTTTGATCTTCGATGTTTTAAAGAATCTCTTTTACAGACACGAAATTACAACTGAAAGAAAAGGCAGTAATAACGAAGCGAATGAGTTGTGTAATTAGACGGGCAAAAAGGAAATACGCAATCACACGTTTAATATTAAAGAAAAACGCGCTCGCTTATACAAGACGCGGTAATCAATGAAAAAGCGGAATCTCAATGACAGCACAACGAAAAATCGGATCGTCCAGGCGAGACGGTGATCGAAGCGTTTTATTCGTTAAAGGCGGTACTTATTATAGTTACAACACGTTATGTATATTGTTAATGTAATCGACATGTTAGCTATCGATCTTATTCATTCCAATTGGATTTGAATCGATGCTCTGAGAGAGCGCACTGCGAAACAGAACGTCCTTGATTCTTACGATTGCACCAAATGGCTTATATCGATAATATATAAAACTTAACACAAATAAATTATTATAAATTTTGATTTTTAATAATTATTTATAATGTGATATTTTCTTGAAAATGTAATTTGATGTTCAATTTTTGCGCAACATTAAAAAAAGAAGAGTTTTCGTAAGAAGATTAGACGAGTGTAATAAGTCATGAAAAATGGAAGAAACGTACTTCTTTTTAGGATTTTCTTAAAATTGACAAAAATATAAATGCAAATTATTTTAATACTCATTCATACGCTAAGTATTGTTGTGCCTGCGTTGTGGCCGCGCCACCCGAAACATTGTCCTTGTACCGTGAAACTTCCTCAAGTTCGCAGGTGCTCGTATGAAGATAGGGACGTAGCGCGTGTCAGTTGTTCCCCGTGCCTAGATTTGGAATCGACAGGACGAGAGTTTCTTTTTGTTACGTTCTGAGCTTTATCATTGTACTGACAATTCTGTTATTAAAATTCTGATTTATAAATACGGCAGTGTTGTTATTTCACGCGAGTGTATTTAAAGCGCGATCCACGTCGACGGAACATCGTCGCGAGAACGCAAACGCTACGCGCGCGGGCGTACAGTATTATCTATACTTGTGTCAAAATGCGCGTATTGATGCAGATTCAATTAATTCTGCGGTTTTGAATCGTATTGATAAGTTATTAATTGTTTAGAGAACTTACGGTGAGAAGGAAGCGGATGATTAACCCCGTCGCTTTCACTTTTCTAATCCGGGTGCAAAGTGTCGCTTGTAAATAAATTGTATAAGAAAAATGCATTAATCGGTTTTTTTTTCATCCCGGTCGTGATAAGTAAGTACATTATTGCACTTTCACAACGGCGGCTCGGTAAAAGATATGGAAATGATGGCACCATCGTTATCGCCGTCGCTGTTATTGTCGAGAGACGGGAAATGCAACAGAGTACGGTCACACGCTTTCGTTTGTAATTAAACACTTTCCGCGTAAAACACTTTGTCGCACAGGACAAAGAGTAAAGCAGACTTCGACTAACGTAAAAAGCATCCGCAGAAAAAGGAAACCGCTATCCGATTGCACAGAACGCTTGCATAATCGTAGCCATGCATCGCTGCGGGTGCAATCGACGCTCGAATAAACCGCACCAATAGTGATTGCGCTCCCGCGTGAAGTGACTTCCGATATAAATTAATCGTTTAATTAAGAAATCGAGACTATTCGAAGATTCCTTCAACTCAAAATGTTTAACATCTTTCAAGCAATTTCGATTTTAACTTAAAATACGCTTTCAAGAACGAGGAAAAGCCCCTCCATCCAACCGCTCAGAAAACCATGTGGCGCGTCTCATAAATCATTATAATGACGGAATCACGGGGCAAAAAAGAAATTCTGCGCACCGTGATGAAGTAATTAATGACCATCATTGAAAACTTCTATGCGCGGATTTTACGGAAGCGCATTCGTTGAGTTGAGTGCTAATCGTCCGCCATCATTTACCGCCGCGATTTCCGCGAGCATACACTTTCGCGTCTCGTTTCCAGCTAGTAAATCATCAAGCGACTAATTACACGTACTAATTACACTCGTGATGCCGCACGTCTAGATACTTGACGAAGCGCGTTATTTAATTTTGCAGACCTTGTTATTAAACATATTATCTTCAGGATAGATTTAGCTACGAGTTTTTCCGTTCGTGACAAAATGACATATCCGCAGGACATTTTTTCTTCATCCTTACACATTTTTCTCTATTCTGTGTAGAGCAAAATGCATGGGTACGTTCGAAAGCTGAACAATGGTACGCTCAAATTTATGACGTAATAAATGACAATTTTAACAAAGTCCAAATACATACATAGAGCGAAATCATTTAACAAACTCTGGAACGGGATAGATACTTTTATGTTTCTAAGGCAACAATGACTGGCTTAAAAAATTTTGTAAAAAATACTGAACGTAATTTATTTATTATTATTGCTAGCAATATCTTAAAAATAATAATAAATAAATTTTAAATATCTTTCTGCATTTTTATAATAACTAGAAATTATATGCCTGTATCAGTCAAAGCTGTATCTTTATAATGTTTAAATAATTCAATGTGAATTATATGTATAATATATACATATATATATATATACATATATACCATATTTGTAGCCATTCGAACTGCAATCACAAATAAAGTTAAATTGACAAGCAATTTTTTTTTATAATTGGATGAACAATTAAGCATCGTATTAGAAAGATTAAATATGCTGAAAAACTGTAATTAAATTTATTGCGAAAAATATTACCTCAGTCGGGAGTCGAACCCGGATCTCTTGTATTCTGTACTATATATGTATGTATGTATACATATATATATATATATATATATATAGTATATGCATAATTCACATCAAATTATTTAAGCATTAAAGATCCAGCTTTGACCGGTATAGACATTTAATTTCTAATTCATATTGGTAGTGTTCTCACATGTACGGTCTAAAATAAGATTATTTTTCATGATAAAATTTGAGAATCGAGTGTACATTAGAGCGCTAAAAGATTAACAAGGATAAATAACCTGGCAAGGATAAATAATCACACGACAAATGAGCATGCACGTAAGCAAATAAATATGTACGCGCGTACTGTAAATGTATATATTTAAAAAATACAACACACACATACACATACACACAAGAGAGAAAGAGGTAGAGAGAACTGTGATAGAAATCAGCTGCAGCAATTTAAATTAATTATAAAAAATATATTTTAAAGGATGATTTTGCATTTACATCTTAGGTCTTTTTTCCATAAATTATATAAAAATTTTATCTAAAATTATATGAAATCCAGCAATGATTTATTTTAGACATTTTTATCTTCATAAAATTTCTTATTCTTTAAAATGTCATAGAATGGTAAAAGAAAGACAGATGCTGTACAATTAAAATATCAATAGGCCAACAATGGTAGTCAAGAAAAAGGCTTTGTAGCGCTACAGGAAACGCTCCATAATTTACGATCTACTCAACTCTGTTCTATTCATTTTAGGGCAACTGTCAATATCAGACAGATCTTTTGAAGAAAATTGATGTTAACATTTCATTCTTAAATAAAACTTTTGTTGAAGTTACATTTCAAATCTACCAAAAAAAAAAAAATGATTTAATCAGTCAATTCTGACTAATATATTAATCTTACTTTTATAATACAAATTTTGTTAAAAATAAATAACCAATAATGCGTTTTTTTCATTTGTTGACAATAATATATTGTTAATAATTGTCATTCTTTATCGTTTTTACGTTTTTTAATCTTAAATTACTCCATTTAATATTTTCTAGATATCTATATAGAATTTTATCAAACTTAAAATTATGAAGATACAATTCTGCAAAATAAAAGAAGGTTATAAAAATAAATATTTCTATTGTTAAAATGTTTATTTTTATATACTTTTATATACTTTTATTAATTATACAAAGATGACTGTACACTATTTAAGAAGTCTTGATCAAACAAGTATAAATGAAAAATAATGCGGATCTGCCTAGATCGTAAAATTGTTGGAAATTAAATTATTTGTTCCAAACTCTACGGTTTTCCAACATAAATATTGATTCAACATATTTAATCAACTGCAACATACCTTGAAAGGAATATCCAGTGAAACATGGTCGCATCATCGAGAAATTAGTCGTAACCGTCATTTCAACCGAACCACTGCAAAATAGTTCCGACAAATTCGTTCCGACACCGAATGTTGTAAATCTCGCACTTCATTAAGTTTTTTGTAAAAAACGATATTTTTACTATTCTCTCTCCCGATAAATCTCACAAATGTTTCGTTTTAATCCTAATTGTAATTCACTCGATTGTAAAACGGGATACATAGACAAACACTAAACATACATTTGTACAAACAGACAATGTTCTTGCTTCGGATTCACTAAATCCATGGATGAGATTTTGCTCATAGTCCAGGCCCGTCGGGCCCAACCACGAACATATCTTCTTTTTCCTCAATCCACGATCTGAATGGCCACAATCACTTTGTCTATCCACACTGGAAACGGACGTCGACTGATCGACGCGCTGATTCTAACTAAGACTCTCGGGGATGAGATATCAGGGTAAGGCCAGACACTCCCACCAACTGCAGTACGGATAGTTCTCCCTGTACTGTGGGGCATCAGCGGGATATATTGTCGAGAGTTGGACTTTGATGGAACAGTAAGACAGACCCACGGTCGTTAGCCTCTGGTCCCTATCGGCCCCAGCGACCAATCGCGGCACTGCGAGGCCTTTCGCCACGCCTTTAATTCACGCCCAAATGGTACGAGACGATGAGCTTCTTGAGTGACTTTATTGCCGTGCTTTTACGAGCGTGCGCCATGCTTATACACTGTTGCTCGTTGTTTCTCAATGAGCACAAACTAAGTGGGACAAATCCTCTCTTTCGTTCTCATGCAATCATTTTTGTTTGTCATTTATTCAATCGCAACTCAAGAATAATTTTCAAAGAATTTTTTGTCAAAAGAGGCCGGAAATAAAATTCTTTCGTCACTAGAAATGAATTCAAGTTCAATGCCAAAAGAAGTGTCTGGAAATAGCTTTCAAATTCTAAATAAAATCAGATGATAATGGAGCTTAGTATCATAAATCTTCTATTTGTATATATATAAACACGATAAATACATATTTAAAATCCAATAATTAAAAATAATGAATTTTTTAGAACTGCAAGATAAATGCTATAGTGACGAAAAATTTCTTTTCTTTTGTAGAATAATCACAGTTGGGAAATTTGTATTAAATTTAACATTTCACATATTCCAAACGATCCATCTATAAAAGGAGGATATGTAAAAATGGCCAAAATTGGCTCTGAATAGACACCTTTAAAACTTATGCAGTTGTTATTTTGCAAGTCCGTATATCCATGAAAAAATACTTATTTATCCAGGAAAGCTGGGGAAATTTTTCAAAAATAATCAAATAGATCGTTTAAACGCTTTATAAAGAAACTTAATTTGTGTCTAATGAACGATGATAGATTTCGAAATTAATGGTATGTTTACATTTAACACAAGTTGGATCATAAAATACTATAAGAATACACTACTAGGAAGATCTACAAATATATATATATA
>NW_017296016.1:220471-241109 GCF_001594075.2 Trachymyrmex cornetzi
ATATATATATATATATATATTATATTAGAGATTTTAGCCGTCGATTGGACACCTTGCGTAATGCTAATGCCGGAGGTACTGTAACTTTCAAACCTTATAACTTAAAAAGTACTTAACGAAAAATAACTTTATTATAGTGTTTTGGAAAGCTCTTGACATCAGCTATTAGATTCTAACATCAGAAATAGGGTGCACCATTTAAAAAAATCAATTTGACCTTGACCTGACTTTGGCGACGCCACCAAAGGTCAAGCGAATGTAATCAGTGAATAGATCTTTTTAAGCTCTACAACTTTTGTCTGAAACATTTTTTTCAAAAATGCTTTACTTTCGAGATATTCGACCGTTTCCAAACTTTTGATTCACCCTTTTGTGTGTGTGTGTGTGTGTGTGTGTGTGTGTGTGTGTGTGTGTGTGTGTGTGTGTGTGTGTGTGTGTGTGTGTGTGTACAGGGTGTTTCATTTTAAGTGATGTCGATTATCTCGCGAATCGATGATTTTATTGAAAAATTTTTCGAACGCGAAAGTTGCATGGCTTGAAGGGGGATATATGATGGAAAGATGGACTTGACCTTATAGTTCCGATGATTTTGACCTTAACATATGTGACGTGAGTACTTCCGACAGAATTTACTTGGCGGTCTCTCTTCGTTAAAAAGTTATTAACAAAAAAGTTGGCAATGTAAATGTGTATTTAAGGTGGGATGAGAGTCGCTTCGCGTGAAAAGTCGAAATCCATGTGCAACAGTACAATTATGGAAGTTATGCGCCCCTTTGCAGGGGAGGAGGTGAAGTGAGAGTCGCTTCGCGTAGAAACGGAAGGAAGTATAAAATAGTATTTAATACTGTATATGTATAGCAGAAATAAAACGTTATTTTTAAAACTTTTTTTGTTAATAAGAGCGACTGCCAAACAAAATCTGTCGGAGGTCACTCAGGGTCATGACCTTGATAACATATATCAAGATCAAGATCATCGGAGCTGCTTCTGTTGTCAATATTAATATATTTATTTATATATATATTTATTTATAGAAGTAAAGTAAAAAAAGGAAGTGGAATTGCACAAATTTGCAGAGTATGCACCCGAAACGGGGGTCCGGGTGCGTGGAGAGAGAGAGAGAGAGTCGGTAGCGAATTAAGTTAGGATAAGTTAGTTTAAGTTAGAATAAGTTGTATGTATATATGTATGTAGGAAGTCGCCTATATCGTACCCCCCAAACGTTTAAACAAAATTGTAAACAAAAGTACTGAACATATCAGAATATTTCTGTATACTTATATTAAACTTTGATTTATTGGCAATAAAACAAAACGATACTTTTGCGAAAATAAATATTAAATTATTGTTTTAATTAGATCTTAAAAAAAAGTAGCTTTCGGTACGATTTGGAGACCGGGTCGTTAAATTGTACTACTTGGTTTCTAAATCGTACTTCTAATACAGCAAACAAGCTGACATTGCTTATTGTCATTTTGACATTAAAATAACATCTTTAACGTTAAAATGACGGTAAACAACGTCAGTTTGTTTACTGGGAAAATAAAAAAAATTGATTTTAAAACACATTTATTAATAAATTTATTTTTAATTTCAAACTGAATATACATATTTAAGTAGGTATAATAAAAACTTTTCTATTATAAAAACAGAAATTAGACTCTGTGTTTTTTAAACTCATTTAAGAAAACAAAGTAGAAAGCAATACTTAAATTGACTTAAGCTATCATTGCACTATATTTCAGAATATTAAAATCTCAGATATTTTGAAAAAATAAATTTTGGAAATAAAATCAATTACGGATTTTTCCGTCACAATAGAACAAATTCAATAGAAAGACTCAATAGAAAGACTCAATAGAAAAAATTAATAGAAAGGCTCAATTGTTGATAAGTAATGACTTTCTCGAACGCTTATTTAAACAGTGCTTACACCTTTTAATTGTGTTTCAGGTTTCATGATTTTCGACGCTTTATAAATAGCATTTATTTTATTTTTTTTCTTGGATAAATGCAGCCGGATACAATAAATACATGCCGAATTTTAATAACGATAAACACCCACGTAAAATTACTACAGACAGCACGGGCGAGCGAATAAAATTTAAAGCATATCTCGATATTAAAAGCTAAATATAAAAGCTGACTATAAAACCTTTTCGAATAATCGGAACGACAAATAGGGGGATAGATTCTTTCCGAAAGAGAGGTCACACGACCGATCGCGAGACAAGAAGGGATTCGTTTGCGTCGCGAAAGACAGTAAAATTACGATGATTGTTAAAACTTCGAGCGAAGATGATGTCTACAGTCCAGTTGATGCTACAAATGTTTCGAAGCATTTTTTGATTGGTCAATTAGTAAAATTCTTTTTACCAATTGGTCAGTCAGAAGCTTCGAAATATTTATAGTACCAAGCCCATACAGCACACGACATCCACTGGACATCCAGATTTGGTTTCAATCTGGCCTAAACGTCCATGGATTTAGTACGAATGTTTTAAAAACGTACGTTATTCAACGTACAAAGTATGTTCACATTTTAAAAATATTCATCTCATACAAAAAATTTTCTAAATCTGCTCGCGACGTGTTGCTTTCGCTGATTTGACAAGTGAAAATTTTTTTAAGACCGCGCGGAATTTCACTTTTGTTAGTATGTACGGACATCTTTTGAACGTCCCATGACGTCCCTAGGACAGCTATGCTGTGATGAAAATTTTCAACGACGAAAAATCTACCCAGATAACCAAGCGTGCGATATCCCACGATATCCTCACAAAATACCGCTACCATATTGTTACTGTATATGATAACTGGTACTGTGAAAGTACAGCGTATGATTTTCTAACCTGAAAATAATTGTAATAACATTAAGATTAAATATTAGACAGTAACTGACTAGATGTTCAGTTGAACTGCACAAATTTCTATTAGGACCATATTGAACAGATGTATCGTAATTATACATCCATGATTATATAGGTATTCGTGGATCATCGAAGTGTAGCGGTTTCCATACGATTTCAGAAGTCAAGCATAGTAGTGGATGGCGGTATGTAACCGGATGGGTGACCGCTTCGAAACACTATGAAATTAGTTCCCGAATTCAGGGAAAAACTTTTTTTTATTATAATTTTATGATGCGTATTATGGAATAAGATATTAATCAATAATAATACTCATATAAGAATCATTTTGTCTTGATTGTGGTCTAAAATTTGTTTAATGTATTAATTTGGTCCAGTTTTAGTCCATTGCATCCTGAAATAGACGTTTTTAAAAAGTCCAAAATGGTAACACTAGATGTTTTTGAAATGTTTTTAAAATATCCATGGATCTGGATGTTTTTAATAAGTCCAAAACGTCCAACATGTACGTTTTAAATACATTTTTAAAACGTTACTGTGCTGTCTGGGAGTGGACTGCACCCGTAATGTGTGACTCGCGAAACTCTGACTAGCTGTTTCATCTCGAAGAATCTCGTCGAGTTCTAGCTATCCTCAGGTATTATACGAAATTAGGCGTATTTCCACAAATTCGTTTCTATCCATCACTGACGTATCCACTTCAAGCCCCGTCAAAGTATGTAACAGTCTGTTTTTCTGGAGCTAAAAAACGTGTAGCTATTACAATTCAGAATAAACCCAAATTTAAAGCGAATAACCAAACGATCTATTTTATTACTATTTTAACCATTATCCAAGATGTCTTAACATATATTAAAATTAAAGAATCTAACATAAGATACAAGTATTATGTAAAAAATTAACACAAAAATGTAACATTGACACAATTAGTAAGCAAATTGTGGAAACATATTTCGTCAGTAAAATTAACATTTATAATATATTAAATTAACACATTTCAGTAAATTTATAATATATCAAAGTAGGATATATACATCAATTCTACCCACTAGTGCGTATACGTATACGATGAAAAATAAATGTTCATTAAAAATATATTCCTTTTTAAAATTATCTTTTCTCCAGCATTTTCACCATTCCTTCTTCATACCTATTGAACTAGTTGATAAGAAAGCGTACTCGGCTACTCGTTTCTTATACCATTAAAATATTATTAAAATTGCATATCATTTTATTGCTAAATCGTATGATAAAAATACCCTCCCTCTCTTTTCATTACAAGAGATAAAAACCAAAATTCTTTGCGATCGAGCACAGTCTCGAAAAGTCATTCACCACGACTATACCAACGTTTGTGGTGGCATGGATTTATCGTTGGAAAGAAATTTGACATAAAGGAAGTGACGGTGTTGAGAAAAAGAGCTATTCTCTCTTATTACATTTTTACGTGTCCCAAGCCATGGAATTTCTTGACAAAGTCAGAAAAGTATTGCGCTTTCTGGCTGAGTGCTTATTACCATGGATTGCAATGGGAAGACGGGATAATCCCGTACAACATGGTGAAACGCCTGATTACAATGGCTGTAATTGGTGCCGAAGAGAGTGACGACAATAAGGCTCTCATGTACGTTAAAGGACATGAAAAACGCTAATGGCTGGCTAATATATTCGATAGCGACAACTTGACCATTGAGACCTTGGATGCTGATTACAAAGATATAGATTCTTTACATAATCTAGATATTACTAATATTATACGATGTGTAAAACATGTTAAGATTTGTGCGTTACAAAATGTATTTAAAATGTACAACTGGTTGCAACGCCAAAAAGAAATGTATCAAATTTATAACAAAGCATGAAATTTTTTTTTAATATATATTGATTTATTTCCCCTTTCTCTGTAGTTAAGAATTAGTTAATAATAGCTGTTCAATAGTACGATTCAATAAGTATTGAATTAATCGATAAGAAAGCGCGCTTGATCATTTTTGTACTACATTACTAAAAATTATTATCATAATTAGTGTTATTAGGTTATATTATTAAAAATTCATAAAAATATATTATCATAATTAGTTTCTAAGACGTATCATTAAATATCGTGTAAATACCATATCTATTTAATTAAATCACGTGCAAGAAGAAAAGACAACGTGGGAGAGAGCACAACGAGTGAAAGACAGAGCACGAATAGTAAATATAGGACCGCAACGGGTTGGAGAGAGATAACTGCTTCTTATAATGGGTGGGAGAGAGAGGACAACGGGTGAGAGAAAGAAGGAACGAACCCTTCCCCCCTGACTTCGGATCCTAATGACGCGCTTCCTCCTCTCCAACGTCTGTAAGGCACTTCCCTCCCTGACCTCCCCCCCCCCCACACGCACACCGCATACGCACTAACACATAATGGATTAGAATCGATCTATATATCCTACTTATCAAATTAACATTTAAATATTAAACTAATATTGTTATCTTAGAATTATACGATAAATTGTATCATTTTAATACTAAGAAATGTTAAATATTAATTCGATATTCATGATATAAAATAACGTGAAAATATAATGTTCAAATATATAGAGGAAATGCTCCTATTATGAGATACCGAGTTCATTTTGAGGTACATGTTAGATGTCTATAGACAGAATTAAAAAGAATAAGTCTAAAGAATCAGTTTAAAGGGAATTTAATAAGCTTTAAGATAATGTTATGTAAAATTTAATTCACAAATCCTTTTTTATTAAATTAAAGAAATGTAAAAAGTGAGAAAATCGCAAAATCAAAAAATTGTGCTCCTAATATAAGATGCCCAAAGAAATCGATAGTATAACGCAAAGTACATCAATAGTGCGATTAAGAAACTTTATGTCTTCTTAACTATATTGTAAGAAACTTTATTTAATGTTTCTAAAATACACAAATATACAGCCAATGCGGGCGCGAAATAAGCATGTGATGCATTGTACCTGGGATTCGTCTTCAGATAGTTGAAATCAAGCATCACAGAAACAGGCACTGATGTTCATTCTGGTTGATCTTTTTATTATTGTACAATAACATTTATATTTTAGTAACGATTTTCACTGTGACATAGGAGCATAGGTTATTTCATAATAGAAATATCCTAGGTATCTCATATTCCAATTTGCACATCAATTGCACTATGGTCATCAAATCTAACTTCTGTAAATAAGCAATTCAACATATCCCGTATTTTTCTATCAGTACGACCTTACTCTATCACTACAAGAAGAATTTATTGCCAAATATTTACTTATTAAATAATAAACCAGGTTTAAAGGCTCATCTCAATGAAACTTGAAAACATCCAAATTCTAAAATCTTTTTTTACGATTATAGGCATGATCTAATACTAAATTTTCCACCAAATAGTTTTTAATCCAAAAGCAATAAATTCATAGTGGAACCAATACACTGTTGGAAAATTTGTGTATTTTTGTGAAAAAAATTAGCTGGTTACAGTTTTTGTGTAAAATAATGAACACATTCATATATAAATTTAATATATATCTCTTATGTTAAATGAACTTAACCCTTAAGCACACACTCACTTAATTTTTTTTACGTAAATGCTCACCTGGGGTCAATTTGACCCCCATTTTAATTTATTTATATTTTATATATAAACAAAGTTTTTTATTTTTATTTGTAAGTAATTATAAACTAACACATATTTTAAATATGAAATAATGGTTTGCAAGCACTTAGAAATTAGTAAAATCTATATTTTTAAAAATATTTGGAAACGAAAAACGGTAGGAATTAAGTTTACCATCTAATATATATGCATATGTTTGTATATATATATATATATATATACATGTATGTATACGTGTATACATGTATGTATATATACATGTATATATGTATATGTACATTATATATGTATACTCAGATAGCACTGGACATCCCAAGGACGTCCATTTTAAGTTCAAATCACGTCCATGGACGTCCTTGGGATGTCCGTCATATGGATGTCCTATTCAAAGCATCCTATGGATGTCCGAATTTGGATTTTATTTTTACTAAATGTTTTTCTTTATATTTTTATTATGTTCGTATTATTTGCCGAACCAAGAATCAACAAGTATTGAATAACATACTTTTTATATATCTTATATAATATCATATTAATAATATTACCCAAATAAAATTAGTTAATCCCAAAAAATTGTAATTTTTATTTTTATGAAATACCCAATACTTTTAAATATTTTTAATCAAATTTAAAATTGAAGACACACTTACTGCAATATTGGACTAACTCACATTTGGTGAAAGCAGAGAAAATAAATAAGACAGTCAGAGGACGGTATAGCATATATTCCAATAAACACATATTATCATATAGTACGTGATTACTAATATTGCAGCAAGGTCTTCAATTGAAAAAGATGTCCAAAATTAGTCTATAACACGTCCATAATAGGTCCAAAATTAGATGTGTTCGGACATCCTATAGACGTAAAAAGTTGTGGCAAATGTACATCCCCACGGACGTCCATAGGACGTTCGACGGGATATAATTTGGACTTTCTTTGGACGTCCCAATATCTAGAAACGGATATCCAATGGACGTACATACAATGGACGTCCTTATGCTATCTGGGTACGTATAATATATACACTGAGAAAAAAAGTTATTAACTTGACTAAATGCGTTTAGTTCGTAATGATTATTTAGTTCAAACGTGTATATTTAGATTAACAAAACCTTGTAATTTAAAACATGTTATTTGTTTGAATTGACAAATATTTAGTTGAATTAACAAAAATTTGCTTAATAGTCCGTGATCGCTACATTTAGTTGAATCAACTAATATTTTTTTGAAACAGCAACTTTTTTTTCTCAGTGTATGTATATATTTATTATATATGTAGGGTAGGTAGTCCAGTGCACCAGTAGTACACTATGAACCATTGCGATATTTCGTAAATGCAACGTTATCAGATTGTTCTGCTATCATGCAGCGACTCGTATTTGAATCCCTCCTCGGCTCTCCAGCCGACTGGCAGATCGCTCCAAGGACGGCCATGTAATGTCACATTTTGAGAATTTTGAATTGCAAAGTAAGTTTTTTTCATAAGTTTTACGCATTTTTTCTATTTTTGTTGTTATACCTATCATTTTTTTCATTGTGCAATAGTTTTGTGTGCACATTTGGCTTTATTATTCTGTAAGCAACTTTTTTTGTTATATTATTTTACCACATTATTTAAGAGATTATCTTGGAAAAGGTTAGGTTCATCTACAATGAATCATTTTTTGACGTAGTGAACAATGAACCATGATTTATTGTAAACCACGTAACCTTTTTTACGATAACTTTCAAAATAATATTTCATTGTAATAATTATTTAGAATAAGGCCCTCCCCTCACCTAAAATCTCAGTAAAAATATACTCATTTGACGTGTTTTCACTCAAAACGAAAGAAAAACGCGGCAGTCGGCCTTGTGAATCCGCACCACCTTATAATTATCTATTTTATAAATAAACATTTTAAAATATAGCCAAACTAAAATAATCCCAACAATTCGCAGTATAAAACATGTAGGTCATTATTAAAAATAGCATTGTTCATTGTGTACATACTCCTTGTACACAATGAATCATTTCTCGTTTTTTAAAATAATCGAAATTGTGTGGCTAAACTTAAAAAATAACTTAAGAGTTTTTTTTTTATTGTTTACATTACACAATATGTAGCCTACTAAATTCATAAACCATATGCCAAAACTCAGTTCTTCAACTCAATAATTAAGAGAAATATAAGCCTCTGAAATTTACATGGTTCATTGTTTTGGACTACTTAACCTACATATAAATATAAATATATTTTTAAAAAACATTAACAATACAAGACAAATAAGAGTAAGGTCCGGTAATTGGAACGCAGATACAATTATAAAAACTTGTAACAATTTCTTACTTAGATATATTTAAGAAACTATGTTAAATTTCGGCCAACATTTGGGGCCATCATCAGCGAAATACAGAAGCTTAGACACATGGAGATTTCCTTGCAAACTCACAAAATAGATCGAGTGACTGCTTAGATGTAAATTCAAATCCCTTCAATTTGGTTCCATGCCAAAGATAAATTGTAAAAATATAAATTCTAAGAGGGATTGCACGTTATTAATCGCACTAGTTTTTATAAAATAAAACACTCACCTGCAGGCAAGAATGCAAGAAAAGCACAAAAGATATCATAATAACTGTACATATCCGAACATAAGTGTATAAGTTAGAATAAGAAGATGTTATCGTTATGAAAATCAGAATTGTTATGAAGTAACATACACTGATGTACATGTCGCACATTGTATAAACAAGCCAGAGGGGGAAACTAAAGTCTGATTAACATGTGAATAGAAATCCGTATTGAAAACATGTTATAATAATAAATATGTGAATAAACCGCATTACAATTTGTTAAGAATCTCAGTATACGCATGATTTAGATAGTCAGTATCAGATTACTTTTGTATGGCAAATTTAAACTATTTTTTTGTAATTTTATAAAAATCATTTCCGAAGTTAAACGTGTAAAGTTAAATATCTTTCTATGTCCAAAATCCTCACAGTCAACCAATCGAATTCATGATTGTGATGCAATCTATGCTCTGTAATAACTGATTGTGAGGTAGTGTTTCTGTTAATATGATTTTTGTGTTCAGAAATCCTAGTTTGTAATTTTCTACCCGTTTGTCCAACGTAGGTTGCATCACAATCTTTGCAAGAAATCTGATATACTACATCTCTTTTTGAGTTGTTCGGGAGCACCTTTATGAATCTTGATGTATTTATCTAATTTGTTGAGACTGTAAAAAGACAATCTAACATTCAAGTCCTTCGTAATATTCCTAAATTTATCCGACTAACGGAACTTATTAATGTAAGATAACGTAATCTAAGGTTTATTTTCTTCCAATGTATTATTAGAAATCTCATTTGTTTCTGTTTAGCATCTGTTTAGTCATCTGTTTAGCAGTTTGTTTGCAAAAAAGTGACTTTAAACGTAAATTGTTATTGTTTTAAAAATATAATTTAACGGATAGTCATTGTTTAATAACGTCTCAACAATAAAAAGGATATTCTTCTGATGGAATCTTGGATGCAACAAGAAAAAAACTCGATCAACCATTCTGAATACCACACCTCTCTTCTGTAACAACGGATGCGAGGACAAATAGTTTAGATATTTTCCTGAAAATGTTGATTTATGAAACCAATCAAATTCCAGACAATCATTATTAATATTGCCATTTACATTCAAGAAATTTAACGAACTGTCTCCAATCTCAATGGTAAACTAGAGTCTCTGATGGAATGAGTTAAAAATATTCAAGATTTCATCAATCGCATCCGATGGAATAGCAATGTCGTAGCAATATCATAGACATAAAACGGTAATGAGAATTTCAAACTCTCCAATGCTCTAATCCCCAAATCCTGCAACACTAAGTCAGCTAAAATTGGAGATAGAGGGTAGAAGATAACAATATTAGTAAGATAACCTATGGGTAAACCAAAAATTTGCTTGTAAACCACACCATCAAATATGAAAAAGGTAGACTCAAAAATTAATTGAAGAAATATCATAAATTCATTCTTAGGTATTTTTTTGTCAAATTTTTCATGTTTTTGTTTAGATAAATGCCAAAAATAATCTCTTTGTCTATGGAAAAAAGAATTACGAATATGTATTGGAATATATCGCGATATATCTCTCACAAGGTGTAAAGTCTGAGAACGATTGATAGTCTTAAAAGCATCATTTAATTCTGCTTAAGTAGTCTTCTTATAAAGATGTGCTTTAAATTATTGAATTTGCTACCTGAATTGAAGTGGTTTAAACTAACTTTAGATTCTTTTATAAAATTTAGATGTTTAGGAATAATATTATTAGTGATACAAAATTTTAAGAATCTGATTCTGATTTTACAGTTAATAATAATATGTTGTTTATATGTCTTCTTAAGTTTAATAAGAGTCACCAAAGGTCATATAAGAATAAAGTTAAAAAATGAAAAGTGTAACAAACGCATAATTTTCAGCCTGCGTAATTCCAAAATAAAAAGCTAATAATAACTCTCAAATTTTAAAAAAACATTAACAATACAAGGCAAATGAGAGTAAAGCGCGGCAATTGAAGCGCAGATACAATTAAATATATTTTTATAAAATAAAGCTTCTGAAAAAATACCAAAAAATACAGATTTAAATTTTATGCAAAACAGTAACATTTATTATTTATATTAATTATAAGTTATGTGAGTGTAGGTTATGTGATAAAAATAATTTACGCAGAACAAATTAAATATTAAAAAATATGCTGAATTGCACAGAAAGTTACATACTTAGTCACCTGGGAGTCAAATTGACCCCAAAGACAAAAGAATCGCTGTTTTTAATTAAAATATTAAAGCGATGTTGACGCTACTTGGCTGAAGTCAAGATTAAGATGTAGAAGGAACATACTCAAAACCGTAGATTTACAAACAAAAGCGAAACGGAGAAACATTCATTTATTTGTGCGTGGGGGTCAGTTTGACCCCCAGGTGAGTGCTTAAGGGTTAATGAATATAAAATGTAAAGTTATTGAAATGATGTAAACAATATGTTAAAGTAACACAATTTGCACGTATTTATTAAATGTGATACAATTTACAGAATAATAATGTTGATTTTATACTATAATAGGAGTGGGGATGACTGCATGTCTCGACATGATAACGCATTATTCTTCGAGATGATCGCGACACGTTTTAATTAACTCATACGTGTTTCGACGTGTTTCAATGTGTTTCAACGTACTAATTCGACCATAGACATTATTTCTAAATCGAGCATTTGAGAAGTGAGGATATATAGATCTCATAGAAAAGGATACAATGTTTGGTGCGTGAGTTCTTTCTTGTTTCGCATGTATATAAAGGCTGTGTTCCAAAATTTACTGCCAGTATTGAAAATTTATAATTTACGTCACATGCACTATAGATTTTCAGTACTGGCAGTAAATTTTGGAACACGGCTAAAGTATATTTTCAAAGAGGGGATCCGATAAAAAGAAACTTCTCGTTGATTTCAATGCATTTTGACTTGTACTTAACACCTACTGAATACAGTGAAATTATTATAAACAATTTACATATTACTAGTGATACATTTATATATTTACCCTTCCGTCCACTACGTTTTTTCGGCACCTTTCAGTCCACTACGGGGGTCGTTATCGTCTTGGCGTTTTTTGGACCAGTAAAAGTGCTTTAAAAAATCTGAAAAAATTCATGGAACTTCTTTCAACCTTCAACTTGAAGTCCCAATCATAATATTTCGATAAAAATTATTACACAAAAATCATTACACAATATTTTAGATTATCAAAGTAACTTTATTTTAGTGAGTCATAAGCGAGTAACAATCAGGGAGGGGATATGGCGCCTTCAGTGCCCGTTTTCAAAAGTTACAACACTGAAATTTCGCTTGGGTCGAAAAAGACCCCCGTAGTGGACGGAAGGGTTTATATGGGAAAAGTAAGATTTCAACATGTGTTTTTAATTTGATACTTTTTGGTGAATATTAATTGTATTTAGTTGATCCAATGTTGAGACGAATTCCTTGTATGTCTTTGGATTATAACATCAAATCTGCTAATCTTATGGTTTTTCTTTGACATGAAGTGATTGATATTTTAAATTTGCTTGCTGAAGATGGTTCCAAAGTGAACTGAAATATACTATTTTTGGAATAAAGATTCTAATTTGGATTGAAGAATTAAGATTGCGTATTAATTACCATGCTGACTCTCATTCGCCCTGGTTTTGGAGTTTTTTGTTGAATTTGGGAGACTCCGTAAGAAGATTACATTATTATTTTGGAAAATGTTTCTCTTATTTTTATTTTACTGAAAATTCATTTCTATTTTATATATATACATATATATATATATAAAATTCAATATATAAAAATAAAAATAAGAAACAATTTCTAATGACCTTGACCTTAACAAATGTTATCCAGAACATGATCTTGAACAATATTCAAAAAGTTTTAACTGTCAGTCGAACACCTTGCGTAATGCTAATGCCGGCGGTACTGTAACCTTCAAGCTTTATAACTTGAAAATACTTTATGAAAAATAAATAATTATTTATTTTTAATTATAATTATAATTATTGTAGTGTTTTGAAAAGCTCTTGATATCAGCTATTAGGTTCTGGAATTAAAAATAGGGTGTGCCATTAAAAAATTGACGTGACCTTGATCTGATCTTGGTGACGCCACTCAAGATCAGACTGACCAGATCAGTGAATAGATCATTTAAAACCCTACAACTTTTGTAGGAAACATTTTTTTTGGAAATGTTTAGTTTTCGAGATTCTTCACCGGTCCATGACTTTTTACTCACTCTGTATATACAGGATGTCCGTATCTAATATGTTTTCTTATAATTCTGTTTCAGATGCGGACTATGTAAGGTAAGAATTTTACTTTGTTTTGATTATGTGTATGTATATATACACACATATATCATATCTATACAGGGTCAGGCAAAAACCGCAAAATGTTTCGTGCGTGGATAAAACAGACTAAACTCAGTCGAAAAGTCTTGTACCATTTTGCAAGTTTCCCCAATGGTTAACGAGATGTTAATCCTTAAAGATAGCCGAATAAGCGCGCCCGCCCGGCCTACTACTGCGAAGTGTATACGCCTACCGATCGCTTGGCGTGCGGGCCGTGGGGAGCGGGGATAGCCTGGCAAGCCGTCCGAGCTATGAAGACTCGCGACGATGTGCGCGGCGCGGGGCTCTTGCCAGGCAGTCCCCGCTTCCTACGACCAGCGCGACAAGCGATCGGTAGGCGTATACACTTCGCAGTAGTAGAGGCCGGATGGGTGCGCGTATTCGGCTATCTTTAAAAGTTAATATCTCGTTAACTATTGCTGACACCGCAAAATGGTACAGGACTTTTCGACTTAGTATTGTCTGTTCTATCCACGCAACGAACCATTTTGCGGTTTTTGCCTGACACCCTGTATAATATAATGTAATATTTTATTTCAGACTATTTTGAAATATTTTCTATTTTTTTTAATTTTTTTTGTATTTGTTTATCTTATTTATTTATTGGGAGTCCAATAAGCGGCGGTCGCGCGCAGACAGGTGTCACTTTCAATTTCATCGCATACCGGGCAACATACCCTTGAAGTGTCGGCTATCGTCCTACCTCGTCTCACCGTATTTCGACCACTGCGTTACGAGAGTGGTCGCACCTGTAAGGACTTGAGCTGGTTAACCCGGAATTCTGCGCTTCTGACAACATTGACCTTCTTCTGAGTGCTGATGTCAACGCTGCCATCATCGGTCCTGGCATCAAGAAAAGAATCCGCGAGCCGATAGCCCAGTGGACTTTGTTTGGGTGGATTGTTTCGAGTACGATGGACGAAGTGTCATCCCATTTGACTGTTCGCCTGCATCAGTGCACTCTGAGCGACCCGTTAGCCTCCATGATATGACGATTCTGAGAACAAAAAGGAATTAATCAACCTCCAATCTCATTAACGTCGGACGAATAGAAGTGTGAAGAGCTGTTCAAACACACGCACATGCGTACTATAGACGGGCGATACATAGTTCGACTTCGAGTCAAGGTGACGCTGCCGAATCTTCTGACGACGCGAAAGGCAGCATTTCGCATGCTAGAACGCATGGAGAGCCGGTCCGAGAAAGATCCACTATTTCACGAATTATACGCCAACTTCATGCAGTAGTATGAAGATCTGCAACACATGATCCGCGTGGATCACGCGGACCAGAGGAAGAGGGTGTGTAACCTGCCACATCACGAAGTCCTGAAAATCAATACACGACTAAGCTGCGTGTGGTCTCCAACGGCTCACTCACCATCAAGGATGGGACTTTATTGAACACGCACTTACTGACGGGCCTGAATTTGTTACCGCAATTTGCCGATGTGCCGCTGCGATGGCGCTGGCACAGATACGTCTTCGTGCCAGACCTTGAAAAAATGTATCGACAGATTTTGTGCATCCAGATAACCGTGACTTGCAGCGGATCGTATAAAGGCCTGGAAAAAATAAATCAATCCAGGAATACCAGTTGAACACGGTCATATATGGGCTGGCCTGTGCTCCTTACCTAACCATCTGCACCGTGCGACAACTTGCCGAGGACGAGGGTCTCCGTTATCCCAAGGATTCCGTGGCATTGCGACAGGATGTATACATGGATGATATTCTCACTGGGGCGGCAACTTTGGAGGAGGGTCGCTTCAACGCCAACTCCTGGGAATGTGCGGCTTTCCGTTGAAGAAATAGGCCGTCGATAACGCGAAGCTTTACTCATCGACATACCAGAAAAAGATCGCGCTCAGCCGACCCTTCAGCCTGGGGACAAGGCGAGGGTCATTCTGCGCTGGGGTTGCAGTGGCATCCCTCCGATGATTGCTTCTCTTTCTCGAGCCGTCCATTTGAGTATAGTCGTCACAAAGAGACTAATTGTGTCTCAAGCGGCGCACCTTTTCGACCCACTGAGCTGGTTAGCCCCAGTGGTCGTGCGAGCAAAAATCTTCATCCAGTGCATCTAGCTGCAGGGACTAGAATGGGACACCTCAGTGAGCGACGTGGATGTAGACAGGTGGAGAGAATTCCTGGACGACCTTCCTCACGTGGAAGACATTAAAATGCCTCGCTAGCTGACATATTCCGGGCCCGACGTTCTGGAGATTCATGGGTTCGCAGATGCCTCCGAAAGGGCATACGGCGTAGCGGTGTACCTGCGAAAAAGGGAAAAGAATGAGTGGCGCGTGAGACTGGTGATCGCCAAGACAAAGGTGGCACCGTTGAAACAGGTGTCTCTGCTTCGGCTGGAATTATGCGCTGCTATTCTCCTCACGCGTCTGACGGTTCACACTGGTGACGTCTTGGGCCTGTCTAAGGAGCCTATGCCTGTGGACGGGCTCTATGGTGGCCTTAAGATGGATACGGGGTCATCCTTCGCGGTGGAAGATATTCGTGGCCAATTGAGTAGCGGAGATCCAGACGGCTCTTCCTAATGCACGTTGGCATCACGTCTCGAGTCGAGATAACGGATTGCGCGTCACGCCGACTATCTTCTGGCGACCTTGCACGACACGATCTGTGGTGGCGGGAGCTTCCATGGTTGTCAGGTAATTCAGGGCAGTATCCTTGCCGGACCAGGAACTTCCGGAGCGAAGAAGCACGCCGCGGTGATTTGCTCGCCGGATGAGGGAATAGACCTCTCGAAAAAATACTCGTCTCTACAAAGACTCCTATGAATATCCGCTTGGTGGCGCCGTTAGCGACATGCTCAACCTGGCAATCGTGGTGCGATATCAGAGGACCCGAGAATGCTGACGACAGAGGAGGTGGGCTTGGCGCTCTTGGCATAGACCCGAATAGTGTAAGAAGCCACTTAGCTTGCAAGGAGATACAAGTAATTTCGTGGAACAGACCGCTGTTCAACAAAAGCTCACTCACCAAATTAAGCCCTTTCATGGATCAGCAGAGCATTCTTCGGGTGGGAGGCCGGATAAAACATGCACTACTGGCGTATGACGAGAAACACCCGATTATTCTGCCCAAGGATTCAACATTCACTAGGTTCATCATCGACTCCTCCCGTTCACGGACGCTCCACGAAGACGTGCAACAGACACTTGCTCTGCTCAGACAGAGATTCTGAGTGCTGTGCGGGCGGGCACCGGTGAAGAACCACATTCATCTATGTCGACGATGTGTGCGATGACGATTGACGACACCTCAACAAGTCATGGGCGATTTCCCGGAACCTCCTGTGACCCCCTCACGACCGTTCTTGCACAGTGGAGTGGATTATGCTGGACCTGTGATGCTGCAGATTTTTCATGGTCGAGGTCACAAAACACAAAGCTTACAGCCGTTTTTGTATGCCGCAGCACAAGAGCTGTGCATCTCGAAGTGGTGTCGGATTACACAACTGATGCCTTCCTGGCTTCTTCGTCAATTCATCTCGCGACAAGGCGTGTGCCAGGTGAGATATTTAGATTGCGGCACCAACTTTGTCGATGCCGACACCGCACTTCGGAATGTGTTTCAGGCAGAGAGCACTGAGGCACAACGCATTGGCCGGGCCCTGGCAGAGGATCGAATCCAATGGCGTTTCGATCCACCAACAGCACCGCACTTTAGGGGATTGTGGGAGGCAGCGGTCAAGTCACTCAAGCACCACTTGAGGCGAGTCACATCGGAGACGCTACCTTCACATTTCCTCAAGTAGAAGCGTGCCCCAATTCACGGCTACTTCGACTTATGAACGACGACCCCGAGCACCTGGCAGCACTGATACCAGGGCATTTCCTTGTTGGATCTTCCCTCCTGGCGGTCCCTGAACTTTCACTAGCGGATGCGTCAACCCATCATACCTTACTCTGGAAACACATCCATCAAATGCGGAACCATTTCTGAGATCGATGGGCCAAGGAGTATGTACTTAGCCTGTCCGACAGATCCAAGTGGCGACAGGTCATCTCGGAACCACAGATCGGACAATCGTGCCTCCTTAGAAACAAAGTCTTACAACCCTCCAAGTGGCCAATGGCACGCATTAACGCCCTACATCCCGACCATGACGGACGCGTGCGTGTTGTTACAGTTAGGACAGCCTCCTCGAAATTCACGAGACCGTTGGTAAAACTCGTTCTGTTTTCAGATGACAATTCACTGAAATCACAGGATGAACTAACCTCCGCGCAATAACTCAACTTATAAGTCTCGCGCAAACTTCCTCGATGAACTTTAAATACAACTTGATTTTCATACCAGAACTTTTACACTTAACTTTGTAAAACTCGCATTAACGGCGAGGAAGTTTACGCAAACAATCACTCTAAATCATTTTATTATATAGAAATCATTACTTACAGTGTAATTGTCGCTTTAATCATCCGAGCTATAGAGAGTTCGCATTAACGCGTTGAGAGTTAAAGTTGCACTCACTCATTTTCATCCACATAGATCACAGCGCGCTGCACTTTTTCTAATATCTAATCAATTTCACTACGTTAAACACTGCCATTAAGGGACCGTCGTATATTTAGCAGATAAGTTTAAGATTTCTTTTTTTTTTTAATTGGAATAATTTGGGAATAGTTTGGGAAAATTTAGGAAAACAATCTCATAATTTAGGAAATAATAATTTATTCATAATCAAGGAAAATTAATCGAGCCTATAGTTAGTAGAAATATGTAACATTTCTCGTTTTTTTTTATTGCAAAAGTTTGGGACCAATTTGGGAAAATTTACGAAAACAGTCTCATTGGGAAATAACAATTATTACATAAACGTAATAAAAATAAAAATTAGTCACTATTGTGCGGTATCATTTTCTATATTATCGATTGTGTACTTGTACTATCTTATTTTGACGGATGGATTATAATTTACACAAAAATCCAGGTAATCCTGTGTTATTTCCAGTTATAGTAAATAAAAAATAGTTCCGTATAACAAATCAAACTAACCAAAACTCCTCATAAATCAAAGAATTGGAAACAATAAGGGCGTTAGGAGTCAGGCACAGAAGACGTCGCGCAAATAATACACCTATGAAGCTTAAAACTTCTTTATTCAACAAACGCGCTTACATGTTTCGACTCACTTTTGAGCCTTCCTCAGAGCAAACACAAACTAACATACAATATATAAACTAAAAATTATCCTGTCATGGTGAGCTCTCCTACATCGAGAATTTAAAAATTGAGGAAAGATAATAAAAAAAGTTTAATCTGAAAATTCAAGGATACGGGAACTAATAATAGTTTCCTCTGGAATGTTTTAAAAAGTCATGCAAGCAAATAGGCTGGTTTTTTTAGTACTAGATGATTTTCTAATTATTGTCATTGTAAATGGATTTAATAGACTAAATAGATTGTTCTTAGGAGATATTGGGGAGATAATAATTCTTCAGGAAGACTTTTGAATTGTTATTTACAACGTTCTTTATAATTATATAATATGAAAAATAAAGTCGGTAAAAATAATCATTTTAGTTAAATATTTTTATTTTTTTATGACAATGTTAGGTTAATAAGTTTATCTGTCATTTTTCCAAAGTATAACCATAAATTTCGAAATAGATTAATTTTATGAAAAATAAGTCGTCAATATGAGCAAAAGTATTAATTTTTGCTTATATTGAATAACTATTTTTTATTTACTATAATTGGAAATAACAGGATTACTTTTGTGTAAATTATAATTCGCTAAATTATAAAGCCACTAAGGGCCGACACAGTTGTACGTGTGAAAAAAAAATAATGTGTACCTATATGTCAATCATCAATTACAAACGTTTCGACCTTAGGATTAGGTCATCTTCAGTGTAACAATTATTCATCGGAATCAAAATTGATGTATTGTAACGCAATAAAGTAGATGTTATCAATAAATCATCACTGGGCTGTTGTCCAAATTAAGAACTTCATTATCGTCTGTTGTATTTAGCTGGATACCCAAACAAGAAATCAGTCATTTAAATTGTACTCAGCATAACGATGATCCGTTATAACGCGATGTAATTATAACACGAAAATTTGTTATAATTACATCGCGTTATAACGGATCATCATTATGCTGAGTATAATTTAATAGAAATCAGGTCCAATCTGTCGCCGCGACAACGTCGCTTTGTTTTCGCTCTCGCGTTTTAGCCAGTTTCTCTGCTTTTCACGTTCACTGTCCATTTTAACATTCTGATTTAATAGTGATACTTAATATTGTGTCTCTTAATTCAGTGATAAGTTTTTTCTACATCCTGATAGTGGCTGTCATCTGCAGCAAGCTTTCGTTGTTGCGTTTTCTTGTTTTTGT
This sequence comes from Trachymyrmex cornetzi, assembly GCF_001594075.2. Taxonomy (NCBI): domain Eukaryota; kingdom Metazoa; phylum Arthropoda; class Insecta; order Hymenoptera; family Formicidae; genus Trachymyrmex; species Trachymyrmex cornetzi. The sequence goes on from NW_017296016.1 coordinate 240,267, forward strand.
TCTGCGTTGCGTTCAGTCTTTAAATATTTTTATGTTAGCTCCGAACGTTATTCCGTCTCCTTTATTCTTCGGTATCTTTTATAATATACGACTACTTTTGCGTATTTGTGTACTGCGTGTGTTGCGTCTTATCAGTTTTATAACCACTCTTGGCATCTATATAATTTTTCATATATATTCTTCTACCCATATCTATTTTATTTCCTTAGTTTTTATTCCTCTTTATATCCTTCTTTTCTATTCGTTACACTTAGTTTTCTTTTCTTTTTCTATTTACCTTTCTATTTTACCTATATACATATATTTTGTTAGTACTTCCTCTTTCGCTTTTTTCTCTATTTTTCTATTTACGTATCTTTCGGTCACCCATTTATAAACAATTATGAACCAACCGACTTGTTTCAAATGTAAGCACTTTATCTCGCATATCGGTATTTGCTCGTTTTATAAGACAGATACCCAAGTCGAAATTTTTGTTCTACTTTAAACCTCTTCCAACCGCAATTAAACCTTATAAATCAGTTTTGATACTTGTACAATCAAATAGGGCTTTTTTTAATATTACTTAATCTACAGCTTCTGTTTAGGAAACTTCTTAGACTTAACTTAGAAGCTCAATTCATTAGATTAGAACCTATTATAAATCTCTAGAGTCTACATACGTCATCGTTACAGTCTACACACTAAAACTAAGGTTCAAAGTAGGAGAAAAATTTCGACTCGGGAAATAGTGCCGTCGCGTCTGGGGCCCCGGCTGACCACGCTTAGAGACCCTTTACTAGAGACTGATCATTTCGGGACTTTTGCTGATTGGTGCACGTGACTTCAGCACACTAATGGCGG
>NW_017296016.1:241635-270641 GCF_001594075.2 Trachymyrmex cornetzi
CCGCCATTTGTGTGCCGAATGATCAGTCTCTAGTAAAGGGTCTCTAACCACGCTTGTTCCGCCGCACGCTCTAGTGATATCACGCCCTTTCCGGCAATCGTCTCAGGAGCACGTCGGCTCAGTGCAGCGTCCGTCGTCGGGTGTTTCGGAAATGTCATCCGCTCTCAGGACTGCCTTGCCGACCTCAGGACTGCCTTGGCTTCTCTCACTGCGTCTCTGACCGTGTTAGATAGACGTATTGCCTCTTTGGAGTCCAGGATTGAGCTTATTGACCGCATTGATGTGAAGATTGTAACCTTCAAGCCTTATAACTCAAAAAGTACTTAATGAAAATGAACTTAATTATAGTGTTTTAAAAAGCTCTCGAGGTGTGCTATAAGAATATGCAATAAAAAAATGGGATATTCCATTTTTAAAAATCGATGTGACCTTGACCTGACCTTGGCGACGCGACGTCACCAAAGGCCAAATTCATAACGCCAGTAAAGGGATTTTTAGAAACCCTACAACTTTTACCTGAACACTTTTTTGATTGGATCTTATCCTGCGAAGATAAAAGATACTGATGATCTGAAATACCCAGTATAGTGTAAAAAATATATCGATATCGAAATTTTTGATCATTCTCAGCGTAGACTCCACTTCACAAACACGTATTAATACGTATACTTTAATCCTGGAAAAAGATTTTCCAATCCGTGAAAGAGAAAAAGAGTATTCGTTATACAAAAATTATACGTGTTTAGTCGTCTTTAGGGTCCTCTTAAAGCGGTGTCTACAATGAGACTTTAAGGCATAAAACTTAAGTTTTAAATCTTAAGCCGTAAAAAATGTCCAATCATAGTCGATTATTCTCCTCACATTTGACTGTGATTGGTCAATTTCTTAAGACTTAAGGCTTAAAGCTTAAGTTTAACGTCTTAAAATCTCATTGTAGACGCCGCATAATACAGACGTCTTTAGGATCCCCTTACCCCGGATCTACAATAGGGTTTTAAGCCTTAAGCCATAAGAAATGGGCGAATCACAGTCGCTTATTCTTCTCGGATTCGACTGTAATTGGTCAGTTTCTTACGGCATAAGGCATAAAACACCTATTGTAGATCCGGACTTAAGGCGTAAGACTTAAGCAGTAAGCGACCAATCACAATAGAGACCGTAAGACCATACGTAAGCAATAGCGAATCCAACATGTTAATTTCGTTACTGCTTAAGTCTTACGTCTTAAATTTTTCTATGTGCCAAGGCTTTTACAGACAGAAAAAAGTAACGATCGATACTGAAAAAAGTAACAAAAATGGTAACGACGTTACAACTAACGTGTTACTTACCAACCCTGCAGTAAATATATTTGTTCAATTAAAAAAATTATACTTAATTTAAATATCTTTTTTTTTTAATCAAATAAATATTTATTTTCTGTAAACAAATGGCACCATTTGTACTATCTAAACAAATATTTATTCAAATTTCGTAAATTTTTTTTCAGTGTACTAATTTTAATATATATAATTTTCACATGCAATACTATTAAAATAAATAAAGTATAGAACGAATTACAATAACGAAAATAATAATTTATTAAATGCCACAAATACCAAAAACTTTTCTCGCAATGTATATGTACTTAATAGTTTTACAACAACAGAATCACGCAAAGTGTTAAATTCTGATTTTAATAAAATTTTGTATAGGGTAAAAAACCAAAATGATCGATCACTGTTTTACATCACCGTCGAGATTATTGTGTCCCATCCTGTTTCAGTCGTGCATTGTCATTTCCCCGATAGATCAGAATGGGGTGCCTCTAAAAGAAAGAGGGAGAAACGAAAAAGAGCGAGAATCCTGGAATAATTTGTAATAATGCGTGAACAGCTGACACTGAAGATTAGACAAACTACATACTAGCCTCGCATTTACGATTTACACTAAATTGTTTTACTTGGCTTAGAAATGCACAACAAGGAACGCACAACCTGTGTTTGTGCGATGACGCTGCACAGAATTGTGACAGCGAGAAAAGATCACGATTTTCTGCCATTATCTTAATTACATGCTCCACAAGCAAAAATGCCATCTACTCATTGCTACTAATATTTTGCCGAAAATACTTTACAAAGTTATGCGCTTGTAATTAAGTCATCACACATTTTCTTCGCATATATAATCCAATATCTAACTTTCAACGATCTTTTTACGCAGTCCATTATTTGTTAAAAAGAGGAGGATAAATCTACAGCTATTAAGTTGCGGAATATTTATAATATTAAGTCAAGCATAATAAAAAACATTTTGTGCTTATGTTAAAACTTCTATTCGTTCATTATTACTATTTCAGATTAATATTTTAGATATTAGAAACAAAAAAGACACAATAAAAACATTTGCAATTGAAAAAATTTTTTTGATGATATCGTAGCTTTGTAAAGTGTTTTCAACAAAATAGTAGCAGCAATGAGTAAATGGTATTTTTGTTTGTGGAGTATGTAATTAAGATAATGGCAGAAAATTGTCGTGATCTTTTCTCGCTGTCTTAATACTATGCAGCGTCATCATATAAACACAGGTTATGCGTCCCTTGTTGTGCATTTCTAAGCCAAGTAAAGCAATTTAGTGCAAATCGTCAGTGCGAGGTTCGTAGTTTACCAAATCTTCAGTGTCAGTTGTTCACGCATCATTACAAATTATTCCAGGACTCTCGCTCTTTTTCATTTCTCCCTCTCTCTTCTAGAGGGACCCCGTTCTGATCTATCGGGGAAATGACAATGCACGACTGAAACAGGATGCGACACAATAACCGCAACGGTGATGTAAAACAGTGATCGATCATTTTGGTTTTTTACGTACCTTATATATATGTATACAAAGTTTTATTAAAATCAGAATTTAACACTTTGCGATGTTATCTTGTAATAAAACTATTAAATACAGATACATAAGTTTTTAGTATTTGCGGCAATTAATTATTATTTTCGTTATTGTAATTCGTCCTATGTTTTATTTATTTTAATCGTATTGCATGTGAGAATTAAATATATTAAAATTAATACACTGAAAAAAAATTTACGAAATTTAAATAAATATTTGTTTAGATAGTACCAATCAATAGGGCCATTTGCTTACAGAAAATAAATATTTACTCGATTTAAAAAAAAAGATATTTAAATTAAGTATAATTTTTTTAATTGAACAAATATATATTAACTAAGTAAGTAAATGGTCCCATTTGTACTACCTAAACAAATATTTATTCGAATTTCGTAAATTTTTTTTCAGTATAAGTAGGTATATTAAAGTTTTATTTCAATTACTTTATATCATTTTGTTCGTCGTGTGTTCTATGCTTGTATTTTATGTGTATGAAGAGACAGTATAAAAGATGATATTCATAGTCTGTTCTTATTTTAAGATTGTCTTAAGTTATGTCCTAAGATGTTTATATATAGCTCTGTATGATTGATATAATTCAATAAGACATTTTAATAAGATTATACTTAACACAATCTTAAATATAAGCACCCATTATGAATACCATCTTAAGTCGTTAAACATTGCGATGATCGATGATGACAGGTCAGGCGCGTTAACAAGAGAAGATAAAAATTCGATAAATTCATCTACATGATCAACCGAAATCAGGATATTGAGTGGATGATATCGCAATCTAAATCGATAAGCTATGTTGCCCGAGAAATATAACGCCTAGCAGCGGTAAAAAAAGACGATACTGCAGAAAAAGAGTGACAAGAAGGACACGAAGAAGAAGAAAAGGATAGTAAGAAGAATAAAGAGGAGACGAATGAGGAGGAGGGAGAGGAGAAGGAGGAAGACAGGTATCCGCGTCGGCTCGATCAAGCGTCGATGACTTTACAACTTTTCGTGAGTATGGACGAGGAGTATCCTGGAGGGGTCTCAAGAAATGGCGGTCGAGGCGACAGCCTCGTCCCCCATCGCTCTTTTTCTCTCGGGACAAATTAGATAAAAACAAAAACGCCGCTCCCTCCCTCTTCCCTTTGTCGCCCCGCGCTTGCTTTCTCATCTCGAATCGAGCCGTTCGGTTGGGCGAGCGACGGGGTTGATGCCGCGGCAAGAAAAGGTGTTGTGGGGCTCATCGAGGTCCTCATTGTGCGCGGTAATGGGCCCAAAGTAATTAACCGAGCGCGGCTTCTTCCCTAAAGCCGCAGCGAACACTCGCCGCTTCTGTTTCGCAGCCGCCGCGACTGGAAAAATAGGATCTGGTTCTATGCGGGCCCCTGTCCGGGTTCTCCCCTGAGGCGAAGCACGCTGATTTTCACCCACGCCTAGTCATCGAGGCGGTGCGACGTACAATTTCTCACACACTGTCTCCTCTCACGCCTGCAAATCTCGAACGTCGCATTCAGGACTTCTAGTCAATCAGCCGTTATTCGATATACTTTAAATTTGAAAATGAAGTTTTTTTTATGATACATATATAATAAATTTAAACATCTATTTGCGAAATATATACGTATCTAGGAATATACGTATCTCGAAATATATACATATAGGACTGCACGCTGCACACATATTCATTTGTTATAAGAATAAGACACATTTGCACTCTTGGCCTCTCGCGATCATCATGAGATCCAATTTTCAAGAAAAAAAAAAACAGACTGATTTCGTTCTTTATATATAACTATTCATTTCTCTCGCCTGTTTTCTTTACCTCCATCACTTTGTATCATTGAAAGCCGTTATCTCGATGGATGCTCCATTTCTTTATTCTTCGTGTTGGCAATGTCAGGCCCCGCGGGCCTTCCTTTGTTTCAATTGCCTCCTATGTCTTTCTCTTCCTTTCTTTCTGTCCCTTTCTTTTTGTCTCCAATCTACATTCAAACCGATTATTTTTCCTTTTCTCGTAAGTGCAACTTATTTATCTTCTTCTACCTGAGGGCATTTAGTTCATGTCCCTTCATCTTGCTCAGTGACAACCACGTGATCCAGCAGTTCTCGGTTCTTCCCACCTCCCCTTCGTCACTTTTCGTCTCGCTCGAGCCGAGATTTCTCCGTATATTAAATCCAGTAGCTAATTGCGATCCGACACGGCATGATCGTAACGGCGAGATAACTCCCCGCGCGCCATCGGTAAACAAATGATCCTCGGATCTTGCCGAGCGATCGTTTTAATTAACCGCCAACCCTTCCGAGGAGGACCGGTCGCTACGAGCATCCCTGTGTGGACACATTATCAAATTGTTGCTTCGTTACGCGTATATATAATTTCTTAAACATTGTTATTCAAAAGATTTGACAATATATAAGAAATTATATATACGCATATCGTTGATAACATCGTTCCCTTCGCCTTCTGATGGCTTCTGTGTTACAGGCGACAGCGGGATGACTGCTATTGTTTTGGAAAAATTCAAGTGTATAGCCGGCGGAAATAAAAAAGGCCTGCGAGAAGGAAAGACAGAGATGACAGGTAAAAGAAGGAGAAAGAAGAAGCGAGAAAAAGGCACAGACGAACGCTCGTTTGAGGTAAGCCGCCGGCTCATTCATGTTTCAAAATGAGATTGGCGTTTCCCTCGCCCTTCGATCTACTCCTGTTCCTCCTTCAGCTTGATACAGAATGCTGCGAGAGACTCCTTATAGATACATGCCTCCTCTTCCTAGAATTTTAGGGACCATCTTTTCGATATCTATTCTGAATTCACAATAAACTTATATATATTAAATCACCCAATAATTTCTAACAATGCTCTCTTTGTCCGCCATTCCAATTAATTCGTTAAAATTAATTCATCAAAATTACTGAATATTAGCTATATATATTTTAATTTTAATCAACAGTGATTATTTAGACATTTTTACTGCCTATGTTATCTAAAACGCACATTTCGAAAAAATTCTTAATTCTCCGTCTACAATTATTTTTTTACTCTCCCCGTCTGAAATCTGGGTCTTTTATATTTAGATCAAGATTTTTTTGCTATTCTAAGCTTTCTTCAAAAAATTGTGGAAAAATTCAAGATTACTTTTCAACATTTCTCTATTATATTACCAAATAGATATCACAAGAAGTGGATTCTGTTTCCTTTATCTTAAGAAGTTTAAAATTTTGCTTGCGCCAAAAAATCCACATTGTACAAACGCATGGTAAATTGTATAGTTACGAAAATTTAATACAGCATCCCTACAGAAATTTAATATTGAAAGATAGTAATTAATTACTACTTGTCTTGTAATTAATTACCCGTTATCTTAAGTATTAAAAGTACTAAACTATGCTTTTAATACTTAAAATAAGTAACTTCTACTATCTAATCGGTAAACATTAGATTTCTGTAAAAGTTAATTTGGTTCTAAATAAGAACTAGATCAACTTTTACAGAAACATGTTCAAGCATAACACGGTAGATATTATCTTCTAAGGAAGCTTCGCATAACTCTTTTTTCTCACATTTCGTTGTGACTATGACGATGATGCAATCAGTTTTCCATTCATCGAGCAGAAATATTCGCTGTTGGTGGTAAGAATGGACGAAAGGCCGAGGATTAGCTTATTCGGTGGCAGGTAATAACGTTATTTCTCTGTCAGGCGTTTCCGGTGTAAATTAATTTATCAAGACCAAGTCCGGCGGTCCTCATGACGATTCCGTCAGTTCACAAGCTAGTTGGACCAGCGTTACAAAAATTACCAGTCTTTTTTGTTCGACACCCTCCCCAAATTAGGACCCAATTGGTCCGCGCACGATCGACCTACGCGGTGTCCCGCTGATTTCGCGATTTCGTGCATTCTTCGTCCCGACACAATGTGGAGAAATGGGGTCTCTTACTCCCTTGCATCTTCCGCAATTTCGTCGAAGACAAATGAAATACAACTTCAAAAGGCCGACAAGATTAATGAAATCTAACGCGCATCGTGATTATAGTAAAATAGTGTAACACGTCGTGGTGGTCTAGTCGTTTAAACTGCTATACTTACAATTTATCGGACTTCTATAAATAAGTAGGATTGCGTTGGTTTCTATTCGCTTAGATACATAGTAGCCACGTGTGAAATTACGGATCCATCAAAATTTCGCGCGATCGTACAACATCGGGTCAGTGTGGCGTTGTTCTGTCCCATTTCAACGCGCGGATTTTCGGTAGCGTGAAGTGGATGTTACATGGCATTTTCACGGATGCCACGTCAGATGTATAAATGCTCGTCTGTGGTTGTAAATAAATGGACCACGAGCGTGAACCCACCTATTATTAGAAGCAATTAATGAGATTTACTTTCTTAGAAGATACGCTTTCTGTATAGAATGTATCCGTGGTAACGCGCGTTCGACTCGCCTATCTCGCCGTAGCGATTTCCTACCCACCTAATTGCGAGCGCTTACATGAAGCATGACCCTTGCACGACCATTTATAAGCATTATCGGCTTCTCTATCGTGATTAGCCACAACTTGAACTCAAACACATCTCTTCAGTAATTAAAGTAACCACAATGACGCCCCTTCTCATGCCGCTCTAACACTTAATTCACCTAACAACTTAATAGTTGAAATTAGCAAAATAGTGGAAGTCAAAAGATATCGCTCTCTTGCTTCAAAAGTGACACAATTAAAAGAACTGACTTTTGTATTACACAAAGAAAAATATCATTCTATTGCTAAGGAAAATAATTATTCATTTTATTTTTCTTCTTTTAAGTAACTTTCAATACAGAATATTTTCTTGCTAGTAGTCTTAAAATGTATTCATCACAAGTTTTAGAAATACTCAATATCATACACTCAAAATAAAAATTTATTCTCTTTTAAAGTATATTATAAAATTTTATGGAAGAAAAATCAAATTTGATTAACTTAAATAATATTTAATAATATATTGATGCAAGAAAATTTATTAAATCAGAAAGATTTGATATATTTCTTTCAATTCTATACAACACAGATTTAGGAAATGCGAAATATAGTTTAGAAACAAGAAATTTTTTTTGTTTGAAATAAATTCATATTTTTAATTTAAATAAATATTTATTTTGGGATCAAATTTTAAATTAGTAAACATGACTTATATTGTTCCATAATGATGTTTTTTTTATATAATATTTATCTTAACTAGCCCATTTCATGCGCGCGCTACTCGTGCGCTGATCTCGCATGACCCTGATTTTATCCTGATTTTAAAAAAAATTTTGAAACAAAAATAACAAAAATGATGTTTAATCATGTTAAGTATATATTTTTTAACGATATTATTTAATTAATTAATCATTTTCTGTCAAGTTAAAAATAATTTTTCCTTTTTCTAGGAATTTAATTTTTTGAGTTGCATGCATTAGTTTTGAAGCAAGAGAGCTATATCTTAGCATATTTATTATAAGAATTTAATTCTTATAGATTTGAAAGTAAACACGTTTACATGAAAAAAATGCACAGAAGATTTTAGATATGCTTTATATTCATCGACTGAATTTTCCTTATGGAAATCTATCTAGCACAGTTTGTCAAAGAAGATGAATGTTTTGATTAATAAGAAAATGTAATGCTCGCGGATAACGACGCTGTAATTGGTTAACGTATCTAAATGTATTCTCCATCATTATGACGCTATAGCAAAGTCAAAGGGAAGTTTTATGACAGCCTTGCTATTTACGTTGACTGCTAGGCGCCTCATCCATATTATTTATAAATATCCGTCTTATTCAAAGTTTCGTGATAAATCTGCAAATATTGCGTTATAATTCCGCGAACGTCGCAAATAAAACTTATTTGTTACTTACTTAACTGAATAGAAAAAAATTTAGGAATGAGATTTTTAATATTATAGATTGTGAAATGTAATTAATATCTTGCGAGAACCAGCAATATACGAGTACATCTTTTTTTATTTTTAAAAGTTAAAGCGTGTCCAGTGAAAAAATCAATCTATATATCTATTTTGATATTTTGTATCTATCTTATCTATTTCTTTTGAAATAAACAGAAGAATAGAAATAAGTTTGCAAATTGCAGTTGCATACAACACAAAACCTTAATGATATCTTACATCCCAATTTTAGACTTTGTGGTATCTATTGTGTGCTTTTTATATACATATAACAAGCGATACAGTGCGATACAGTGATCATGTTATCTTTGTTTAACATTGGCAAACAACAAGGATATAATGATCCATTGTGTCACACCGTGTCATTTGTGTCGCTTATTGGAAGGCACACTATATGAATTCTAATCAAGCGACGCGGTAGCGTCGCGACACCAGGTATATATATATATATATATACATAAAATTACATGTAATTTATGTTATACTATCCTTATAACATATTACATAACGAGCCGCTTGACCGCTTGACGTGTGAATGTCATCGCGTACATACACGGAGAGAATTTTTTCTTAGAATTTAGCCTGAAAATATGACAGTCGTGGGACAACATTGTATTTTGAAGAATTTTAACATAAATCCCTCTCATTCATTAATAAAACTACAATAAAGTTTAAAATAAGTTTGATCAATTTTACTGAAGTGCATGGTAAAAATCTTCGAAATACAATGTTGTCCCACGACTGTCATATTTTCAGGATAAATTTTAAAAGAAAATTCTCTCCGTGTATATGTTCGTGCCGTTGCCGAATTCGCGACGATACCGCTAGCTTTACCTGGAGATATGACATCGACAAACTTTAGATCAAAATTACTCGAAACTAAAACCGCAATCAAAAATTTAAAAACATTTTTAGTATATGTCATTGGTATCTTTTGATTGCAACCAATCCGAATAAAATTGGTGCAGCCGATACCGAGATCTAGAGATCGAGTCCCGAAAAGGGACCATTCAGATTTTTCACTCGTATGTGTGACACATACATGTAAAGCATTTTGTCGATTAACCTTTCATTCAAATAACATTACATTAAATACAAGTAAACATTAATACACATACATATGTAATAATTATCGATATACCTGAGACAAACAAAGCGAGAGAAAGAGAGAGAGGGGGGGGATAAGGAACGGAGAAAGACGAATATTTTGGCATAACTTACTCTTAATTGCAATATCCAGAACTGAGCACATTTCAAATACTTGTATTTAAAATACAGTACTTGAAATAATACAAATTGTGTTGCAAATATTGTATTTCAAATACAATACAAAAATGTATTTTGTATTTTGTATTTCAAAGAGGTTATATATGATGTATTTTGTATTTTAAATATAATTTCAATGTATTGTGTATTTAAAATGTCAAAGAAAAATCCTTGATAATAATCCTTGAAGTAACGCGAATAGAACTACTGGCTACGTTCGAAGACGTTAAGGCTACGGCAGAAAACGAGATGTAGTGAGATATAAAGCCTATTCTACAATGACCGTAAAGTAAGACCATAACATAAATCGCAACACGCAAAACGCACACGCAATGCTTGTCGAGACAACCAATCAGAAGCGTCAATGATACTATCAACTGTTTCTGATTGGCTGTCGCGACAAACGTCACGTATGCGTTTTACATGAACGCGACTTAATATATCGACTTTTCTGGTTTAAATAAAACATAAACAAGTTTGCAGCGAAATTAACTGTTTTAATTTCTTTACGTTACATACGTTAACTCATGAGAACAGGTGAAAAACACATTGGTGTAATCAGTATTGATAAGTTGCACATACTTGAAATGAAACGAAGAAATGAGGAAATTGTTATATAATTGTTAAGAAAATTATTAACAATTAGATAAATTGTTCATTTAAGCAACAGGACACTATTAATAACAATTGTAATTACACGGAGAAAACTGTATATTAATAGTTAATATACAGTATATAGTAGTTGTACATGCTTTTCTGTAAATGTAAAAATTTTTTGTATTGGGTCCTAATATAATAAATATTTCTTCACAGTTAAGACATGGTATATTGAAAACCATCGATTTATTGCTAAAGCACGCAAAATTACTCATAAATGCACGAATATTAATTTTAAAGCTTGCTTTATTAATAGTTAATATATCTGTTCTCCAGAAGTTCAGTATTCTTGTAAAAACTTCTTCAGTATTAGCTATAGCAATGGCTATGGTAATAATGAAAACAAGACGATTTTCATGCGAATTTACGTGTATCAATAGTTAATATACCAATTCTCTTCCTGAATTAATTTTTTTCTTAAAAGAATTCTTTCTTTGGTTTATTATGAATCAAGTATCATATTTACTTGTAATAAAAAAATTATAGTTATATCTTAACAAAAAAAATAATTTTTTTATTATTACTTTTTATTTTTCTAATTTTCCAATTTATATTTTTACTGTTTCGCATACCTATATTCTGTCTTATTAATTATTAATTATTTAAAAACGCATCGCTGACAAGATTTGAACCTAAGTCCCTAGAACGGTAAGCCTAATATACATTTACGCAGAGTTAGTCGCACACTTGTGACTGAGTCATTGCCAACGGTATACCTCCTGTAACTATTCTTAATTTCATGTCTCTGCTGATAGTTTAATACTATTAATATTTGAGGAGATTACATGCATAACGAAATAATACGCTGGTATTTATTGATTCAAAATAATTAAAATAAATATTATATGAAAAATATAAATTTTTCTCCAGTATTTCAATGTTTTTGTGAGTGCCTTTTGATTATTAATTATTATATTAATTATCTGCACCGCGCGTCGTGATCGGAATCTTTTTATAGAAAATCTTTTTATAGAAAATCTTCGGTGGCCCTGACTTCAATTCTTTACAGGACACCACTACGGTAGAGTTATGCGTTCTACAAACGAATATCGGCGGCGGCAGTGACCTGCGAAGGAACAGCGGTCTGCAGGGAAGCAGCGGCCTGTGAAAGAGCGGCGGAAACATTAGTGGGAGTAGAACTTGGTCCAACCGAACATATGCCGCCGTCGCCATTCCTGTCTGGAGGGAGAGATTTCCTCTCGCGGGTTGCCACCTTGTCGTGATGAGGGGTCTCACCCAGTAGACGCGAGGATCCGGGTGCTAAGTGCGACCTGTACGGACTCCTCCGTTAGATAGGAGGAGTCTGTACACTGGGTCCGGCACCCCAAAGGAGTCTCTCTCTTCGGAGGAAACTCCTGGGGGATTTGTTCCTGTAGGGACGAGTCCCCAGTGTGCCGGTAGAGGCTGGTGGCCGTGACTTCAATCGCCTGGTGGTACGGCACCGTCAGGAGGAGCATTGCTCCCTGCCCGTGACCCGGGGGGAATTGTGGACGTGTCACTGCGATGCAGTGCCGTGACGCGATGGATCATAGCGGTTATTGCTATCGTTGTGAGGTCCCGGGTCACATGGCCCGTAACTGCATTGCGGAGGAATGTTGCCTTCCGAAACGCGGGGAAGGCTGCCCTGGACCATCGCTCCGGGAGTGGTGCCTGCCCGTTCACGTGGAGACGAGTAAGGCCGGTGGTCCTTACCGGGAGGCTCCCCCGCCAACGCTCTGGTCACTGGGGGGGGGGGATGTCTCCGCGTCTCGATGGGAAGAGCACATGGAGATCGCCGCGGAGGAGGCGCTTGCGTACCATGGTTAGATGGCGCTCGGCATCCTCCAGGACGAACCTGGGCCGCGGCCGCGGGGCGCAGGACTTGTTCCTGCACTCCCTCGCGGAACGCGGCCTGGAAGTGGGAATCGCGTCGGAGCCGTATCGGGTATCTGTGGATCACCCCAAATGGGCGACGAATGGGAGCGGCTTCGTCGCGATCGTTTGGGGGGTGGCGGGCGGCAGACAGGTCCCCTACCGCATAACCTCCGAGGGAAGGGTCTTTGTGGCGGTGGAGCGAGGGACGGTTGGCTGCTACCTACCGCCAAGCTGGAACCTGGCGGAGTATGAGGCTGCGTTGGACGCCGTCACGGATGCTGTCAGAGGGCAGTGTTCGGCGGCGGGGTTGACGGGGGACTTAAACGCCTAGTCGCGGCGTTAGGGTCCCCCCTGGACGGACGCCAGGGGAAGGCTAGTGGAGGAGTGGGACGACGAGCTGGGGCTGTGCCTTGCCAATGTATGTACGAATAAGACTTTTGACACCCGTCGGGGGGGCTCAATCGTTGATCTGACGTAGGCCACCCCGGCGGTTGCGCGGAAGGTCCGGGGCTGGGAGGTGTTGTGTGGCGAGGAGACTCTCTCCGACCACAAGTACATCACCTTCCGCCTCGGGCCGGATGACGAGGCTGGGCCTGGCCCCCACGTCCGGGGACCGCGTCCAAAAGTTGGGCATTTACGAAGATTAACGTGGACCTGTTCTTGGCCCACGTGGAGACTAGCGGGGCCCTTCCCGTTGGGGGTCAGGGAGGCAGCAGCGACATGGATGGCGGGGCGGAGAGGCTTCGCGACGCCATGTGGCGGACATGCGACGCCTTGATGTCCCGTCGTCGGCCCGCAAGTCCTCTTTACTGTGATGCAAGTTAATTTGGATAACCTCTATCATCAACCAGCCCATTATATATGCTAGTCCTTAGCTCGAAGCTTCTCCCTGTCCGCTCCTTCGCCATGGGATCGAACCATCTTGATGATTTGCTCGATCCCATAGCTTGGAGCCCCGCTCCCTCGATTTAAGAACACTGGATTCCAAGATGCTGAAAACGTAATTCCTCCCCTCAGAGGAAGCGCCTACGTTTTCGGCAAAGACGCGCCAAGTCAGAGCGCCGATGCCTGGATTCTGCCTTTCCAGCAGCGCCAGAACAGCAGCCGCGGCTTTTGGAGGACCCGGAACCCAGACCACTACCCTATGCCGCCTTTGAAGTTCGTCCAAGCCCACCACCCTGAGTCTAGCGTCCTCCCAAAGCGATGCCCCCCATCCGGCCTTCCAACCAGCTGATGGACGCTACGTCCTCGCCTCTAACTATGACCGCCCCGTTCTTGAGAGTAACCGGTCTCACGAATCTGGTCAGGGGATTCTCCTGAATCCCCTTTATCTCCGCCAGGACCGCCCCCCGAAACAAGATCAGCTGCTCCGGAATGATCCCTTTCTCAGGGTACACCTCCAGAACAACTGCCCTTGCCAACGGGTCAGGCATCGTCGCGAAGGTTCCAGTTGCCTGAGCCCTAAGCTTCTTCACCGTCCTCTTAACCGAGGGGGGGGGGGTTGGTCAGAGCCCGCGCGGCGCTTTTTACCGGTGAGCCCTGTTCCCTCTTCCGCCGGCGTAGTAAGGGCCGTCGATGGACACGGAGCCTTCTCCCTATCCCTCTTGGTCCTTTTCTTTTGGGCTCCGCTGCGGTTTCTCTTGTGAGGTGCCCCTACATCGCCCGCCTTGCTCCCATTTCTTTTCGAGCCCGAGGGGGCTCGTTCTGAAACGGGAATTATCTTCACTTCCACTGCAGCGATCACCTCGCTTTCCGAGCCCTCACAGGTCGCCATCGCCTCCGCCGAGTGCCCTTTCGGACCCTCGATTACCACGTCTTCGTTAAGTTTGAGTGTATTGAATCGATCCATGCAGATCCCACGAGTAGCTAGGGAAAAACAAGATCCGCCTACGCAGAGCCCCGCATGCGTGGGTAAGGCTAAATACTTTGGGGTTTCGCCCGGTGCCCAGGCATCGACCACAACACTGCTCCCCCAGTGCCATGCAGCCCTCACCTCGATGGCTTCCAGCTTGGTTTGGGAGACTGGTCCACGGCAACGGCCTTCCCGGCTCCACGCAGGGTTTCACACCTGGGGGTCTGTTTATAGCCGCCACTACCCGGAGGGACCTCCAGTCCCACGCGGGGTTTCCAGGAGACCGGCCACTCCTCCGAACGTCCTCCAATCCGCAAAAAATGTTTATAACTTGGAAAGGAAGCGTTTCCAAACCCATGTTTATATGACTTGTTTTCATCCTTACAATAAGTGGAATATGCTCTTAGAATTTGGTCAACTATTTCTGAAACACCCTGTATATTGCTGCAAAATTATAATTTTTTTCTCTACAGTTATCATCTCTATTGATAATCAAACTCGAATGATAACATTAAAATCATAATTATTATCACTCTCTTTCCCTTACAGTCACTTTTTCTTTTTTCTCTTTTCTCAGCTTTTTTTTATACGTTGTCCGGAATCCGGATGGATATCCGGAAAATATCGAAAATTGCCTTCCCAGATATCCGATGTTACATTTGTTTCGGATATCTGATATTCGATATCTGACAATTTTACGATCCGGCGCATCCCTAGTCCTGAGCTTACTTCCAGAGTCATTCAGAGCATATTAAATATTTAATTTCCTGTTCTACGATCCACTCTTCCGAAGTTCCTCTATCTTAAGGGGATCCTAAAGTCCTGTATTACCGACTAAAATACGTACAATTTTTGTATTGCGAATACTCTTTTTCTCTTTCACGGATTCGAAATTCCTTTTCCAGGATTAAAGTATACGCATTAATACGTGACTGTGAATTGGAGTCTACGCTGAGAATGATCAAAAATTTCGAAATCGATATATTTTTTACCATTTCTTAGTGTAACATGGCGTCTCAGCTGTCAAGTCATGACAACATTTGCTTGATATGAAAGTTTTGCAACCTGTACGTACGAAATAATGATTCGCAGTCACGTAATTTGCACAAATATACAACGTCGAGTTTTCAGAATTAAATTTAGACGCTTTATCGCGATGAATTCGCAATACGAAAATTGACACGTACGTGTGACTGCGTGTATCATAGGCTGCGTGAGATATTGCTGTGGTAGTATAAAAAGACATGTCGATGTGCGGCGCGCGGCGCGACATCTAGTGATTTTTCGGAGTTCGAGCTTTGGTTTAGGATCCCCTTAACATAAAAATATCCAGGTCTGACTGGGTCTGTTCCGAGATAGACCCAAAACAGACAAAACAAACAATACTTTTAAATTTACATAATATGCAAACAATTCTTAAAGACTGAATCTCACACTCCCCCTCGATTAGGTCTATTGGGGGGGTCTAAGAAAATTTCCTCTCCTTCAACTAAAAAAAATCTTAATGAAAATAATATATAAGATATTGTTTATATAAGCTTCATATTGTTTAAATATTTGAAAATGTTGGAGAATACATCGATTTTGTATAGAAAAACAAATGTTTAAGGTTTGTAAACGTCTAAAACAGAAATATTAAAATATGTGATTTTATTTAAATGATTACATTTTTTAAATTTATTATTAATAAAATGTTTGTCTTGGTAATTCCTTTCGTAAAAAGAAGTGGTAATTATGCAGAATAGAACCTTTTCCGAATTTCGACATTTTTCGGCTGCAATACTGATAATAATCTTTGTTATAACTCGAACAGTAATAATAAGTCGGCGGAGGTAAAAAAATATATGGTCTACCTATTTTTTAAATTATTTATTCTACCTTATCGCACCTATGCGCTACTATGTATATAGAACGTTTTCAAAGAAATTTTTTTTATTTTTCAATCTCTCCTGACTTATTATCACTATTTGAGTTACAACAAAAATTATTATCAACATTGCAGCCGAAAAATGTCGAAATTCAGAAAAGGTCCTGTTCTACATAAGAAATATATAACGAAGTGCAGCGATAAATTAATACTACACTTATGTAACACACGACTCATTTCGCGATTGTTTTTGTTTATTTAAATACGATTGCATCGCCCATATATATATATCTTTCATATCGTTGCGTCATGACTTGTACCTGTTGCGTCTCGGTGCGCAATGAGACGTACATCTGCCAACAGCATACAGCTATCGGCATCTGGTTGATCGCAGGTGCTCAACTCGCATTTTTCGAAAAGAAGACAATTTCTGTTCTTCGTGACACGCTGTTCGTGAAATTGCATAAGAAAACAAACATTAAAAATCAGTTGTACCGACGTTATTTACTATTTGTGATATTACTCCGTTTTTTTTCTTCAGATCGTAGACAAAATCCTGATAACATTATAGGAAAAAACGATGTGATTTTTTTTAGCTTATGTTATAATTTAAAAAATGAGGAGCTACAAAGCAGATTTTAAAAAATAAAAGAATATATAATATATAAATTTAATGTACTTGGATGTTTTAATTTGAATTTTATAATATATAAATTTAATGTACTGAAGACGGTCACATGTTAGACCGAAACGTTTACCTAATTTTATTTTGAAATATATACTTTAAGCTAAACACATCAAGCGTTGTGGCTGTATGCTCCTTATTGTTTACAATTTTTAAACTTAAGCCACTTATTATTTTATTTATTTCTTAATTTAAAGCATTTAAATCTCATCGAGAACTTTTACAATTCAATACATGATCGAATCTAATTTCAATCGCTCTGTACACTTTATCGGAATATATTCAAAAATAAAAGAATAATTAGTACAAATATTAATAATGTAAATGTAAATAATAGTATTTGAATAGTAACATTTAAACAATTAAAAAATAATATTTATGAGGAAATATTGTAACTAATATAAATACAATGGTTACCTCTCAAAATAAAATTGGCACATTCTTTTTATTTAAATATTAATTTCAAAGGACAGCTGCTTTCTAGTTTCATTGATATAATACTGATTTACACTTAAAAAGAGGGTTTCAAGCGGGTTGAGCGGCGCTGAGGCGGACAGTAGCTCGAAAGTTTAATTAATGATGGCCGAGTTCTGATTCATTCATACCTCAAAGAATCCTGCATCTCGAGCAAAAAGGAACGAAGTCCGAGGTAGCGGGCAGAAGGGCCAAAACAACAAAGACCTCATGTCGTGCGAGAGAAAGGAAGATAGAAAGACAGAGAAGGACGAACGGAATGAAGAGAAAGAAGGAAAGACAAAAATTGAGGTACATTGTGGCCATCGGTTTTTTGCTCTATCCACGTCTACGAGCAACGGAGGCTTACGGGGAAAATTTCATATTCGTCCATTTTTCTTCGTCAAACCAATTCCAGAAGCTTGATTACTTCTTACCTTCACAAAGCTTCTCGATCCGCAACCGTTCCTGTGATTTAACCACTCTCTTGCGTGTCATATTATATGTTTCTAAAACACTATCGATATTGAATAATAATTTAAATTGCTGCATGTTGATACATAAATTTTATGTCCGAGAAAATAGACCATTTAATAACGAGAATAGTTATTTAGGGTATTTTTATCTCCAACACACACACATAAAAAAAGCAATTGTTGTAAAATATCGTTTTATATGGATATTGTTTAACATATTTTTTTTTAATAACTGTTTTTTATAAATTTTTAAATATGTAATCGAAAATTCGTAATAAAGAAGCATAATTATACCAATTATGGATATACCTATATTATACGTATATATATTGATACTCATATATGTAGGTTTCTCATCTCTTTCCAATTTCAAGAATTGGAAAGAGATAATGAATACCTAAGTTGAACCTCGGTTAAAAGTTAACTGTGAGTTGTGAAACTGGACCTCAAACTATATAACTAGAATTTTAGAAAACTTCACTTTAATGGATGACGCTACATGGTGTTCAATCAGGATTTAGTATTTAGCACGATAAATTAGAATCTGAGTTGTCTATTGAAATCATAGCTTATATTATCGCTTAATGACTTTGCTCACTTACATTTGAAGTTTACGTACTCCAGCTGAGTACAGCTGATTACAGCGACGATGGCATGGCGATATTTTGTCGCATTGCAATTATTTTTTTGCATTTGAACAGACTTTTTCGCTCTCTTTATCGTTGGCGATAAGAAATCATAGTACATTGCAGTAAGGCTACTAATTGGGGTTAACGCGTGTATCTCCAAAAATTTATAAGGAATAATGTTAAGGAAAGCTATCTTTAGAAAACATAAGGGGAGCCCAAGGAAAAAGGTGATTGGACGGAAGTCTAGTGTAAATACATAAGGAAGCGAGGCATTAGGGAAGAACGACTTCCCCCGGAGCGTATAAAATCAGTAATTTCGCCTTTAGAGACGAGACCAGACCCTAAGCCATACATGCTGTGTTCGGTGCGAATGCGCACGGGCCTTAATGCTCCGCTGCATCGACTCTGGTCCACAAAAACCATGCATTATCACGCTAACTGCATGATCTACGAAACTCTCCGAAACGATAAAAGAAAAACTCGAAGGAATACTGAGATTCGATTCTTCTCTTCCTTTTTAACAAGTTGCGCTCTCATCTAACATTAATATGATTATTTGAAAAAAAATTGCAAAGTGATAATGACAGCATACATTGGTAACAATCTACGTAGTAGAAAATATTTTGTATTTGTCATAAAACTGGCCTTTGTTAATTTTTTTTAATTTTTATGATATCGTGTTAATTTAACGTAATGTGATTGTGTTATTTCAATGTTTTATGTTAAATTGATATTCGGCATTTCTTAGTGTAAAAGTAACATAATACATGAATAAGTGGTCAAATAGTATAAAGATAATGTATTTTAAAACGTAAATTCTAAAATCAATAAAATATATTAATTTAGCATTATTATTATAAATATTAATTTTACTAAAAAAATATGCTTCCACAATTTGCTTATAAAATTGTCATTATTATACTTTTTGTGTTAATTTTTTACATACTGTTTGTGTTACTTTCTAACATATTTATCTTAAATTATCACAAAAGTTTGAGTGGATTGTTGGGGACACATAAAAAAAATTTAATACAAATTCTCCAACTGTGTACAAGCATGGATGTGATTATTTGGATGTATGTAATAAAATAATAAAGCGATATTTTCTGAAAGCGACATTTTTTATCGATATCTTGTTAATTGGCAGTTGGCACTATATTTAAATACATGCAAATTGACTTTCACGTGCTTTGCTTTATTATGTATGTACGCCGAGAGAATACGAAGCAATAACTTCCGCAGCACCCTTACGACGCGCACTGCAAAGTGCAGAGGAAGTCGTATCGCCGTTCTCCCGCCTTTCGTTCTTGCCTTATGTAAACATTAAAGTCTATTACTTTTCGATCTCAATTTCGGACCGGACGTGAAACTTTTTAATTTACACTCACGGCAGAACCGCCGCCACTACCGCCGTCGTCAAGCCGAAGCGGGGGTAGTACCGCCGTTGTAGAAATGGATGTAAGAAAGAGAAAGAGAAGGAGAAAGAGAAAGCGAGGTGGTCGCATTCGCAGCTCTCGCGTTACAAACGAAGCCGACACCCACCTGTGTCCGGCTTTTTATTTTCCTCTTTTCTCCCCCTTTCGCTTGTTTCTGCCGCCTCTTTCTATCCTTCGCTGCTCTCATTTTACTGTCCCGCTGTCACGCAGGAGGTCATATCTGAAGAATGTTATTAAAATCCACTGATCGATCGTTGCACCGTCGGGATTGGATTTGTTTTTGTGGGATGCGTTTCTCCTTGTGTCGTTGCGTAGAATTTCCTATAGCGATCGGAACTGTCCTCGATGCTTCCTGTTACATGCGATTTACGATGCGCAGCCAGCGCACGTTTAGTTTTTCGCACGTCACTCGCGCGAGTGCGGCGCGTGCATGGTGCAGTCTTCGGGCTCAATGGGCCGTGTCGTTATGCGGTAGCAGAATGACATTGCTGCATAAGATGGAATGCGGCGACGTCATACCAGTCGCAATACTGAAAAGGTGTAATAATTTATATTGACGGTGCACATACGCAATTTTGCGCGTAGCAAGAAGACGATATGTTAATCCTAAAAAATACCATCAGCTTCTTTATTAGTTACACATTGAGAGAAAAGTATTTATAATTATAATTACACGGAAAGATCGATTTTGTTGAAGTAAATAAAAAAAATTTAGCTATAGATACGGATTTAAAAATAACTTTGTCTAATTATTGCAAAATAATGATGTATGAAAAAATTTAAGTATGATGAGCAGTACTGCAAAAAGTTTTGAGCAATTAGTTTGATTACTCACATACCTATTATTTAAATTATTTAAATTATTTCCATAATCCAACAAAATTATTCTCAAATTATTTAATTTTTTAGACAATATTAAAAAAATTGATGGATGGAATTAAACACATGAGTGAAAAAACGCCACATTCGGTCAAAATGATCTTCGTGTCTTATAATAATACTTCTTGTAAATTTATATAATTTTCAGTTCGAACATATGGCGTCTTCCGCTCATGTATACCTATTAAATTTTTAGATATATAAAAAATTCGATTTTCTCTGTGATAAAATAATTATGCAAATCTATAAAAAAACGGTCTATAATCGAGCACAAATGAAGTTATAAACAATATATAATGAATTTATTAAACGAAGAACATAAGTAATAACATAAAAAATTAGATGTTTCGTAACACACAGATCCTTTTTCAGCAATGATTGAATAAAATGATCAATATCAAAAATACTTATACATAGTTATGTTAGTTATATTTTTATAGTTATTATTGCTGTAATGTTAGTAATAATAATTATGTTTATAGTTTTACAAAAAAATATTTATTTGGTACTGAAAATGACTTTACATTATAATTAATTACAATCATTTCTTTTCTTGATGATCTGTGCTAGAAATCAATTGTAATAATCATATCACGAAATTACAAATAAAAACTCAATTTTTAATACATTAATGTGATTTTTTCCCCCATGCGTAATAAAAAAAGTCGATAAGATTAATGTATACAGAGCGACGTGACGTTACGCGCAATGTTTGCACGAGTGGTAAGTATCGCGCGATCGGTGTGAATTCTGCGCGTGATATTTGCATAAGTGATGCGGCCCGTAGATAATAGCGTAATGCGTCGGTTCTCGCCACTGTTCCAAGAAGGCGAGCTCATCCTCCGTATTTGTTCTCCGTGATGTTGCGCTAATCACAACCTTCATTACAATTTGCATAGGTGTGTGTAAGGGGGTGAAAAAAATTTACATGTGAAAGGCTGGCGATACGGCGCGACGCGAGTGAGACTTATCAGGCCGGATAACTGTCTACGCGGTTTTTCTCTTGTCAGAGAGAAGCAGAATCTAAATTGTAAAGCACTGGTTAATAACGGATGTTACAGTCTCTCACGTTCTCACCTGTAAGCAGTGAAGAAAGAAAGGCTGTTCATGCTGACTACGGCGCGCTACCGTCTGATCACGTACGTTTGCGTTTCGCTTCATCGAGTGGCTGTTCGATGCAATCAATAATAACTCAAGCGGTTACCATTGCTAATCTTTCGAGCCTTATTATCTTATGACGAATAATTATAAACATACAACGAGATTCATTTTTAATTAAATGTAATTTCTGCATTATGTTTATAGTTCTTAGTACTTTATATTTATTACTCTGAATTTTTAATTATATATTTTAAATTTTAATACTAAATTAAAATAATTAATTGATTATTAATTAATAATTATACCAGCTGAAAAAGACTAAGAAAGACTCGTTCCAGTATTTTGTGTTAATTTTGGATTTTAACGAATTAAACTGAAATTTAATATCCTCGTTGTTGCTCGTTTTTGGTTTTAGTTAATAGATTTATTTATTTTATATTTTATAAGTACATGGAAGGAACGACTTTTTAAAATATTAATTAATTTTGTAAGACTATGAAAATATAATAATTAATAGAGCATTTAAACATGATATACGATGAGTAATAATGCAAAAAGTTTTGATACTGTAGCAACTAGTTTAAATATCCTACTAATTACTATATATGATGGTTTAATTTAATAAAATTATCTTTAGATCTCTCTCTCTCCTCCACCCTGTATCCAATTCAATTTTTAACTAAGGTAACCAACCCAATATGAGCGTGTACACAAAATTGACTGTTTGAAGATAATTACATGATTATAATTCAACAAGTAGCAGTAGTTCGTGTAGGTTCGCGTAGATTCGTGTAGGAGTCGATCTGACTCGTAGTCTGTTTTCTGTTCCTGCACTAGACTGCACTATAGAACTCTCTTTTTCGCTTTCGACAGGCATCGAACATATATCTATATTTCATTTTAAGTTCCAAAAGTATACACTGGTTCAGTTACAGAAAACAGACCTCAGATTGTATTAATTTATTATTCAATTTGTCTATTCTGTTATCTTCAATAAGGCAAAATATAGAATGCTGTGTTGTAATGTTTCGTAGGTAATTATTTCCTATAAAAAAAAGACGATTATTAATATTAGTAGTTCAATTTCAGTAGTTTAGATTATTGTAGCTTTATATTCATAACCTTACAACACTATATATTTATAGTTTATATTTTTTTCATTATATTCTATTTATAATTAAAGAGAAGAAACTCTTTGTAAAGTACAGAATCGTTTTTTTTTTTATGAAAAAGGAAACATATATATAGGTTATATTAAATTTACGCACAGAATGCTACTTTCTTTTTATTATCTTTACTGCATCTATATAAATATTTCTATATATCGCATACTTTTAATTAACATTTAAAAATGTTCCCGCTTTTAACTATAATAGTTGTTAATATATTCCATATTCTCAATCCTCGATGTATTGAACATTACCTGCATTGCTTATTATATCTAGAAATTGCAACAATTTTCGGCGATTGTCGCTAGATTGCAATGCTTCGTTTAGAAAAATTAGCGTTCCTATAATAAGAGTTAGGACAAACCACCAGGACAAACCACCGCTATTATATAGCCAAATACTACAGAGACTATAGACGAATAGCTGAATATTACTACAAAGACTATAGACGATATACAGAAAATATGTTAAACACGTGTAGCTGAGTTCAATTAAATGAGCATGATATTGTTAGAAGTAACATTCTTGAACAAACCTCGTGTAAATATTATACTGACAGCGCTAGATAATGTCGAAAACATGAAGGATGACATCAAATACGTGATTTTCTGCAGTTTGCTTGTAACTCGCGGTTGTATTTCAACTCTGTCGAAACTAGCGGTTGGCTATTATATATGGCGAATTTCGGCAATCAATCAAAAGTTGCGACGACATTGTCTTAACTATTATTATAGGAAAACACTATAGAAAATAAGTTACTATTCCATATTATCAGCCTATTCCACATTCCCTGCTTTATACATATAGTTTTGAAATATAAAACTTTCCTATTAACGATTTATACTGGCAATAAAATATCTTTTCACATTGGACCAGCATCGCAGCGCATCCTAAAATATCATAATTAAAGTCGATTGCACCGAATTGCACGCCCACGCTGGTACTCGTCATACTCGTGACAAAGTAAAATTTTCAATTGCAGGATACGGCTATTAGCGCGAACCGCGAATAATTACATAAATAGAGCGTGGAAGACGATATGACCAGTGGGGGTGTGCCAGCAGCAGCACAAAAATTAATCATCCTTGCGTTAATTGGCGGGCATGATTAAGCGATGGTCCCGCACGCCAGGTTGACTTTCATCGCTCTTTGTGGTTGCCTGTTGTTTTACATGCGATTCTGGTGTTAGGTAGCAAACGATATCTCATCTTTCATAAAAAAAAAAAAGAAACAAGATAGTAATCAATACTTTGCGAGGTTCTCTTATTGAAAACTAACCACAATAATAGATTGATTAACATTTTGATACATACCTATGGAAGTTAAAAATAACAAAATGTTATTTTTAACTGTAAAATGTGTGTTTAAGACAAGGATTGGATTACCATTGTTTCTATAATACTAACAGTACATAACACCTTATGCACAATTATTTATCATAGTAAATGTATAATTCATAAGAAAATATATGTCTATATAATTTTCAGAAACAATCAATCGCTGCTTTAGGAAGGAAAGCCATCTTGTATTATTTCTTTCCATCCTATACCGCTTGTTTATCGTTTTAGAATCTTGAAGAGATGCAAGAATGGCATTATCAGGCCAAAAGACTGTTCGCGCAAGATTTCACGATGTAAATGATTTGTAACTGACCCACCGCAGTGTCGGGCCAATTTAAGGGATCATTTCCCAAGCCCCGCGCTACACTTCACATCAGAGCGTTGCGACGCTCGAGCGACGAGCGAGCTCATCCGAGAGAGGAGCGCGCCCCGTGATGAATCGGGGACCACACACGTTACTATCGCACCGTGATGCGCCGCGGTGCAACGCACGATGCATGTGTTCCTTCCGCGCGCAATTTTGGACCTCGTCCCGATTTTCGCGAGCGAGATTGCTCGCTCCGTTGACACCGATTCGTATAGCCGGACACAACTGATGGTTGCGCTGAAACTCGACATGATGTTTATTTATCAAAGAAATCAGTTCTACGGAATACATGTCTCTAATCACATCTTTAATTTTTTATCTTTTCTGTTTTTATTTTTATATTTTTGTTTTATTTTGCATTATTTTATAACCGCGCGTTTATTGATTTTATTTTCTTTTTTATTTACCATTTGTTATGTTCTTACAGAGCTTGCTTTAGAACATATTAATAAATATATTTGTAACTTTATTTATATAATTAAAAAATTTGTATTAAATTTAAATTTTATATGTCCCAAGTGATCCATTCAAATCTTTGTGCTAATTTAAAACGAAATATATATGTTAAGAAATAACACAAGTATTATGTAAAAAATTAATTACTACAAAAATGTAATACTGGCACAATTTATAAACAAATTCTCTTCAGTAAAATTAACACTTATAAAATATATTAAATTAAAATATTTTATACATGTGGATATATGTATATATTAATTTACTATTGATAATTATTAGTTTTATTAGGTATTGTGTCAATTATTCATCATGAGGTAACACGATTTAGGAAATTTAATTTTATAAAAGTATCGACATAATCTTTATAATAATTCCAAATATATACATATATATACATATATATACATATATATTGCATATTTTATTAAATAAGTACATGTATATATGGATGTATATATGTATATTCTGTGTCTAGTCAAAAGTTGTAAGTACCGCTGTTACAAATAATGTTACAAATTTGATATTAAGTATCAATAAAATCAATAAAAGTGACATTTTGGTAGTGATTTGAATTTGTTTTCAAGACCCCTACAATATTATGGAAAAAAATTGTACGGTGTTATTTAAAAAATTTTAAATGACTTTAATTTTTTTATGAAAAAAAATTTTTTTTTAATCTTATCACATGTTGTAACTTGTATAAACAGATGAATATTCACCTTTTAATTTTTTTCTTTACTGTCGGAAGTATTTGAGAAATCGTGCGGTTCCGTTACACTGAACACCCTATATATATCTATATAAATGTAAAATATTTTACAATAATTTTTTGAAATTTATTTTATAAAAATACAAAAATTTATTTATTAAATCTATTAAATTTATTAAAATTATATTGATTACAATTTGTGGCTAAAATATTTCATTAATCGCATTTTAATTACGATATTCGTGATCAGGAAAATCACCTGAAGGTTCGTGTATATAATTTTATTTATTATAACTTTCAAGAATCCATTTGTAAAATCTGTACGCACCTTTACAGCTTCATAAAAAAAGAATCCATAAAGGTCCTATGACGTAATATTATTTCTATGAAAACGCATTCACATCTTAAATAAGGAGCAAATCATTTTATTTATTATAATGTTTTTAAAATAATTAATATATTAATATTGATGTACGACAATACATTCATCAAAAGCTACCGTTTCCATAATGGCTATACAATTCGCTGGCGATGGATACTTATATTAGTAGGGACGAAAGCATCGCGATCCTGGTAGGTATGCGTGAATGCGAATCACGGTCGAAGACGGCTGAGGAGCGAGCAAGGGCGGGTGGTCGATACTGCGGAGCTCCCTCAGAGAAAAATTCAATTTTACAAAAATATCGGTCTGGTAATGAGAAATAGCCGCTGAGTCAGCGCGGTAGCCAGTAAAAACTTGAAGAGGCCGCCGGCTTGTTCTCCGCTCTCGTACATTCGAGCCCCGGTGCGTCCCACGCCCTCGGCGTTGAGAGAAAAATAAACCCCTTCGCACCCCCATCCACACCTTTGCTCTCCGTCTTTTTTATTTTGCTCTGACGGGAGAGGTCTCGCCTCCTGGATCCTCTCTTCCTTCGTGCGGCTGCGTCTCTTCTCTTTCGCATCTTTCGTTGCAACGTGGAATTCTGCGAAGCGAATAGAATAAAGAGAGATGTCTTTTCGTTTTCTTTCGGGCCGACGATCGCAATCGATATGCGTCGATTCTCAAACTACTACTCAACAGCTCAATCAGTTGCTACAGCCTCATTCGCGTCACGTGTTAATTTTGAGTTTAAAACAAACTTCTATCTACCGCAGACTATAAAACTAACTAATGCACAATGAAAAGCGATCGAAACAAGGAATATTAGATTTCAATCTATTCCTATTAACTATGATTTTTATTGTGCATCAAATCTAAGACAGAATCTGGCCACGAGCGATTTTGGCAAAATTCTATGAGAGAGAAATAAATATGCCCTCTCTTTGTATGTATTATCTTATTTTCACTTATATTCCTTATAAAAATCTAATACTGGCCAATTTATTACTAAAAGACAGTAATTAAATACTTTTTGGAGTACTAAAAGTATATTGAACAACAATGCTTTTAATATTTAAAATACGTAATTATTTACTGCTTTTCAATATTAAATCGACCAGTCTTAAATTAGCCGGTATTAGATTTCCGTGTAAGGATATTATCTCATTCTATAATCTTAATATTCTTAATTAAAATTATAGATTAAGACAGTATAAAGTTCGAGTAAGATAGTATATGCAAAGGAAGATAATATATATACTTATCTTTCTCTTTTGTAAAATTTAGACAAAATTACTCGTGGCCAGACTATTATAAAATCTCTACTACAATTACACGAAATATCGATACGAAGTTACCATAGGCAATTCCTTGTAGATATTTTAGAAAGAACATTCATTTTCAGGTTGCTCCCGATTAAATGATGTATGATGTATCGCACAAAGCGCTCGCGCGACGTGCAGCGATAAGTAATTAACCTCGGACGGAAGTCCGGGGTGCATGAATATGAAGTTCCTTAATGTAGGAAGAAGGATCGTAATTATATGAGTTACGATCGCGCGGCGCGTTTACCTCAGCGGCGCAATGCGGGCGAGTAACAAAGAACCTTAGGTTTTATACACGTAAGAAAATTTTGCAGGTAATTCATCTTAGGAATCGTAGAAACGGGCGGAAGAGAGTGAAGACCTCTCGCTGCAAATTAAGCGCGGCGCGGTGCTCTGTGTGATGCGAGATAGTATTATACACGCCGATCTCAGCGTGACGCTCACTGTTGTTAATAATTGCGTTCATGTGAAATCGATCTCGCAAATTAATCTTTTTTTTTTCCGTCACCAAGGATAATTCGAAGAAAGCTCGGGCCGATAAAAGATATTCCAAAAAACCGCGAAGATATCTAAATTGGAATGAAATTTATTCGATTTTATCATTAGGGTCTCTTCGGGGGAATCGAAGTGTTAGGAATTAAAAATAATCAACAAATTCTCTCTTTTGTGAACATGATACATGGGGATACAAAAATTTTATTCACGGACAGAACGATTTTGCTGAAATATCTAAAATTTTAGCTAGATGGAGATCTAAAAATAATTTTGTTGGACTATTAAAATAATTATGTGGAATGCTTAAGCGTTAATGACAGTGCTGTAAAACGTTTTAATATTCTAGTAAATAGCTTGAGCGTTCTTCATAATTATTTTGATGATATAACAAAATTATATTTTCAGATCTGTATATCTATAGCTAAATTATTATATACTATTTAGGCAAACAGCGTTCTTTCCGTATACATATTGAAAGGAGGAAAAATAAAAGAAATAGAAGAATCTACAAGTCTCGTTTTAAATTGCCGAATGGTTTCGAAAAGATGATCTAGACATTCTACTGCGTAGTAAAGGATTAAATAAAGATATTAAATAAAATCGTATATTTTACCAAATGACTTCATATGTAGTAAAAAATTATTTGTAATTAGACAAAATCATATAAAATCAATTAATCGTATAATCAGTGGGACAATATTTCAACTAGTGGTTACCCCCTCGTAGCGAAGCGAAGAGGGAGGACCGAGGCCGAAGGTGTCGCGTATGTTGTATGTGCGACTGACTGTAGACAGAGGCGTAAGACAGTAGCAGCGCACGTTTCAGCGTGACGGCCGCC
>NW_017296016.1:270657-296386 GCF_001594075.2 Trachymyrmex cornetzi
CCGTCGCGCGTGCACGTTACTTACGTACATGTAAGAAGATAAGGACACGTCGCAATACACGCGCGCGTGCAACTTTTCTCACACACGCGACGGAAGCCGACGAACGCATCATCGAGCCGGGCGGCTGTATGATAAATGCATCCGAGACCGGTCGACGTGCATTAAATAAGAGGAGGGGCAGGGGGGCTGGCAGGTTCCCGGTCCCGCTGCTGTACACGCGTGTGTGACGGCGAGCTATATGAGCGGCAAAGGATCCGCCGACGGACAGCCACGAAATTAGAATGCCACCGGCCGCCAGAAATCGATGTCGGTCCCGCGATCGGGAGGTAATTGAGATTTGATTACCGGTTCGCCGAAGAGAACAGTAGAAAGAAGAGGAAATAGCGGCGTTTTCAGTAATTAAGCAATTAACGGAAAATTGTTGTCGGAAAAGTATAAGTGATATACAAAATACATAGATAATAAAAGAATGCCACCGCGAAATTATGAAATATAGAATAAAGGATTAAATAGAAAGCTAGAGACATTTTTATCACCGTACAAGCTCTCTAAGAACATCAGCCTTGGGTAAAAATATTAGGCATCTTATTAATCCTTAGGTATATTGTATAACGTTTTAGTTTAAAAATTGATTTATGGTATTTGCAGTATACCTCAATTGCCATATCAAGGATAAAGAAGTTGTTTAAAAAATTGATTATATATAAATGCTGGTAATCAATAGGAAACGACACAGATGAGACAAAAAGAATTTCAGATAAATGAAAAGGATGTAGGTGAGCATTTAATCAAGTCTAAGGCAGTACATATAAAAATAATGAATAATAATAAGGAAAAAAGAAAAAGAAACAGTAAAACATAATAAAAATAAGTATGAAGAAAAAAGTAGTACAATAAACGAAAATAAATAAAATAAAATGACAAAAGCACAATTTACATAAGAGATACTTTACAGGTCAAAATTGAAAAAGCTTCCTTGAAAAACGTTGCAATTATCATTGTTATGAAAAGTGATGTTTTAATAGAAAAATGTTGCTTATGCTACACGTTTTTCTTATTTCCTATAAAATAAAAAAAATATTGATGCATCAATCTTCCAGGGATCCCTTTATTTAATAATTAATAAATAAATAAACGTTACGTTAAATTTACATTAATTGATATCAAGGTAGATCATTTTCGTAATTTCTATTTTTCGGTCCCATTTCGTTTTTAGAGCCAGTCACAAATTCAATGTACAAATCGAGAGGAACAAATTGGCTGGTTCGTTCGCGTTAGTCTGGTATAGCCGGCGGGTAAGAGAAGGTGATTCGAGTCATTCTAGAAAACGGTAGCGGGGTTCGTTTAGTCGTTGAGGTCGACATGAAAAAGCGAGAAGTGCTGCTCCCGGAATCGTCGCTCGACAATGCAGCAACAAAATTACACCGAGCCCCTCCCCCTCTCTCTCTCTCTCTCTCTTTCGCTCGATCGTTCTTTTTGATCTTATTAGAACCTCGTCGTATCCGGACGGCTGTCCGAAAAGAATTCCTCGATCTCGCCTCGTGAATGAGATCGCTGCTACCGCGGCAACCCGCGGCGGCGACTAGGATGATGAAGAGCATTCCGCGATGGGAGGCGTCATTGTGATCCGGATGTCATATGTTGCCCTGCAGCGAGTGTTTTACATTCTCTCGCCCCGTAATGACTCGAATTCCCGCATCGTCGTTTCTTCCTTCGCTGATGCCGCCGCTTTTGCTCCTCTCGAACCAGTTTATGGGATTCAAGGAGTAACGTTCCGACGTTCGATTGCGCTTTCTACCCGGCGCTTCTTACTTCGACAAAATGTAAGAAATGCACGAATACGCTTTCCAGCATTTGTCGCAAAATACGCGCGTTAAATTCTCCTCGATGATGTCGATGGTGAACGGAGAGAACGCATGCTCGGTGAATTGAATTATTCTTTGACGCACAATCGCCGAGGAATCTCAACGCGGAAATCACTCGCGTCCTCGTGACTCTTAATGAACGCCGCACAATCGCGCCTTTCAGGAGAAAAACGTCAACGAAAGAGAGATTGTCTCGCTATTATTACTCATAGGATAATGACAGTGATGTAAGAATAGTCCTCGGGATTGCTTGCCTATCTTGCTACGAGTTAAAGCCTCGCGCGCGGCACATTTGACATTTCTTCGTTGACGTTTCTGCGTTTTTTTCCTCTCGCGCGTCCTCCTATTTTTCGCGTCGATCGATAAAATTGCGTCACGTATAATAACGATGACAAAAACGTCTGATGAAGGCGTTTAAGTGAAAAAATATGCAAATTACGTTTTTCGTATCGTGTGAGTAATTTAAAAATAACCGTCGACTGTCGTCAAGTGGCTCATTGCGCCTCGTTTCAAGTACGGCTTTGCTTCACGAAGCAACAATAGACCTGTTTTTTTGGATAAACTTTTGTGCCAGTTCATCTTTCTTCCTCTTTTTTTCCTCCTAGAGAGAAAAGGAAGAAAGATGAACTGGTGCAAAAATTTAACCAAAAAAAGCAGGCCTAATAAGAAAATATCGCACTGAGATAAAAGTGGTATATTTGTGTGTGTAAATATAATTGCATGATAAAATACAATAGTATAGTTAGCTCTATTTTTATAGTATATTATATTACTGGTATAATTTTTGTTAAGTTTATGGTTATATTACTATTATAATGTTAGTCTTTCGGTGCCACTTTTAAAGTCAGTATTCATACTCCTCCCCCCCTCTCCCTCTTCCTCTCCTCTTTCCTTCTCTTATTTCAAAACCATCTTAAGTTTTAAAAAGTTCTTATAAGAAGCTAATACGGCTCTGTGATTAGTTTATAATAACTTAAGACTGTATACTTAGGATGATCTTAAATATAAGAATCGACTATGAATACCGACTATAAATACTTCAGTGGCTCATACTCGATTTTTTTTTCATTTTTCAATACAATAACATTTTTATTGATGAAAATACATATTTGCTTGACACCGTTATATTCCTTCATGTTTGGCGTTCCGATTGAAAAAAGTTGTTACGATGTATTCGTTTTTATGCAATATTTTTCACAATACTCAGCGTGACAAAACAGTGGTATCTCCCAACGGTTAATAATAATAATTATTAATAATTCTATTTATATAATAATAATATATAATTATAATTATAATATTTTACTATATTATTTATAGTCACTGATACCAAATATTTCTCTCTCAGCAATGTCAGTACTGTATTTTGCAAACTCGGGTGAAGAACAAATGGATATAACTGCAAGAAATTCTGGCGAAGAACGAGTGGAAAATTTCCAGAGCTTAAAAAAAAAATTATCCCGAATTAAAAATATAATTTTTTTCTGAACTTTTTTAATTTTAATCTTCACGTCGACTAGCCTTACTTTCACACAGCGACGGTATTCCTGTGCCACGTGATTTCTTGAAAAAAAGTAAAAGTCATCAATGTGCCCGGGAGCACTCGATTACGATCGATCCGTTCTCGCGTGCACGCGAAATTATGAGCTACCTATGGTTCATATTAAATACCGTGCAATGATACGCTGTATGGCGTAAATTTGGTAGCGATAGTTTTGATCCGCCGAATCGCGAATCGATACATTCCCTTTTACTATCATACGTTAACATTTATCTATCAGAGTTAACATGCTTAAGAACAAAGTTAAATTAATGTATGACATTCACAAACTTCTATTTATACTATCAAACTGCTACTTTTTTGGTAAAAGTGACTTACAATTCTTATGCACACATGCACCGAAAAAATTCCTTATGATGCACATCTGCACGTCTGTTGGTCCATATTGCATTTCTTCAGGATCTATTATGCCTATGCGTGTGCGGAACCGCTAATACCATTATACATTCCGGACCTATTTACATAAATTTGCGTATAAGTTAGCAGTCTAGTAAAATATATAGAATCTATGGTGACGGCGTGCATGAAGTTTTAGTTTTCTCTTTTATTATTGACAGAATATTTATTGTTAGTGAAATAAACTAATTGTAAGAATCAATCCACGCAGGTTTGTATAAAGCTATAAAGATTCCTTCGCAAATAATAAATTTACTCAAAGAGATATTTTTATTTAAATAAACCTTACATAAATCCCACTTATTGATAAAGATGTAAAATTAAAATGTAAAATCAACATAAAGTACATCATCTTGTAAAATTGTTGAACACTTTCGCCGCTTGCTCGAATCGATCACTGGCAGTCAAGTAAAAGGCATTGCTCGCCGCAGAAACGATATTACCACTTGGTTATTATGTGTACAAGGCTGCTGATGTTTGAGTCGAGGAACTCCGATGCGGCATTATGGCAACGGTTTCGCTCGTGCGAGAGCACGAGAGGAAAGAGAGCTCGCATCGAGACCTACCGCCGCGGGACTCAAGGATCGACAAGCTTTTGCATAGCGACTACGACCGGGCCTTTCCTCGATTCGATTCCTCGATAAGAGACGGACTTGTATATAATTAATAATTATATATATATATACAGTCTTTGAACAAGACGGATTTTTCTAGATGAAAATCTAAACCGTGTCGAAGCAAGAAATAGTTGCAGTGCAATGAGAACTCTTAGCTGCAGTGTAGACTTTCAGTCTTACCACACGATAATTCTATAATCCATTTCTAATTGATTTCTAATTGATTTTCTCTCGAAATTACATCCGTTCAAATAATCAATTTCTTTACCTGATTTATACAGAACACTAGTATCTTCTCGTTGTCGCTTCATTAAGAGAAGCCGCATTTGAAAGGAGGCGCAAAGAACCTGCACTTAATGACAGTTGATAACTATTTTTTAATTACTTTATATTATATTGATTTATTTCTACTTTTATTTGGTTGCTATTTAAATCAATATTTTATCAAAAAGTTTTGGGCCGGGGGGAGATCAAAGAGCAGCATCGCGGTATCGTTGACAACCTGACTAAAAAGTGTTCGATATAAATGCAAGGCTATTGCGACAGAAAAAAAGATGCGTGACTAAACGAGGTCAAGATTAAAATAGAATAGTGACCGCGAAGTAGTGAGAAACAGTGATCGAGGATTCAAACTGTTCGAACAACACGACGACATGTCCTTGCTTCATCGAACGGCGCACTTATTCTCGATCATTTGGCATATTTCTTTCAATAAAAACAATTCTAATTCTTCATGAGAGAAATCCCTAATCTTTATGAGAAAAAAAAATTTTCTCATAAAGAAAGACGTACGATTCTCATTAATTGATATAACTTGTCGAATGACGGTGCCAATCATAAACCTGTTCAAGGAACTTCGCCGTCTCTCGTAATGTGTAAACGCACAAGGAAGTATAAATATATATTTATAATAATTATTATCGCGTTAAATCACTTGTACCTTTATGTATATAGCTGTAATACCGCAAAGATCGCATTACCAGACATAGACGTACGAAAATGCAACAATGTGACGCAAAAACGCTTAATTATGTTGTTATTCGCTATAATGACGTCTAATCGATGGAAAGGCACGTATAAAGTCAGCCACGATATAACGCATGACTTTTACATGCGAATGATGAACGTATGCTAGTAAGCCACCGCGTTGCAAATTATATCCGGTTAATTGTTGATTAGTTTCTCGCCGCTAATTATTAATATTTATCAAATATTCGTCAAAGGATGTTAATTGATATTAGTAACAGTTCGATAAAATATTTCGAAAACAAATGAATTAATTGTATGAATAATAATAAATTCAAAAATCAATTGAAGTATAATAACACAAATAGGTATGCGAAGAAGAGAGCCATATTTGATCCAAGCGAATTTTTATGGTTTTTACTGAAAAAAATTATTAGGCACTACAGTCCACTTTAATCGAACATGATTCTTTTTCACTTACACAATACAATGATGAACTTTTTGTTTCTCAACAAGTATATAGCATGCATTTTGTGACAGGTATAAGATAAGATGTCAGATGTTTTAGGAAAAAATAAAAATCATCCTCGACTAATGCTAAAAGGTAGTCATTATCCACAAGAATTGGTGATTTTCCGCGATTCTTTAAATTCTCATCTCCGAAACGAAATTTTTTGAATCATCTCTGAATGATCCATTTATTAATCGTATCATCTCTGATCACGCAAAGCTGATATTACGAGGAGCAATAGTCGCATTGTTTAAACTAGTACAAAAAATTGTTCTTAATTACTCGACACCATGATGAAAATTTTCGATAGAAATTACAGTAATCCAAACTTTTAAAAAATAGTAGGAGAATACTAAGGAAGACAAAAGTTAGAGTGGAAGATATTCAAAAAGTTGATAGTCAGATATTCTTTCAGTGTGCCTAACTAACGATTAATAAAAAAGCCGACATTTTATATTACACGACTTGATAACATATAACTAAAAAAAGTTTAAATATTTTTTACAATATATAGAAATAAATGTAATGATATGAAACCTCTTTTATTATTTATCTATCATTTTAATTAATATATTAAAATAATAAAATTTATTGAAAATACGATTTATATAAGATTTCAGTTTCTCTCGATATCTGAATTCTTTTCTTATTCGTTATTCCGTAAAGTAAAAAAGAAG
Organism: Trachymyrmex cornetzi; assembly: GCF_001594075.2. Lineage (NCBI taxonomy): Eukaryota > Metazoa > Arthropoda > Insecta > Hymenoptera > Formicidae > Trachymyrmex > Trachymyrmex cornetzi. The sequence continues at coordinate 277,251 of NW_017296016.1, forward strand.
AAAATTGTAAATTGTTTAAATATAGAGTTTTTAAAAATAATGTCCTTAATTTTTTAAAATCTATATAATAAAACTTTTTTAATCTTATATTCATTTTCAGTAGCTAAAAGTACATAACCCAACTCTGTCTCCTCATTACATCGAGAAGGGGCGAGGCAAGGTACTACAAGTAGATACTAGGCAGCTTATCGTGGACTAATGGGCGCTGGACTGTGAGAGTTTGGGGTATCGACTGCAATCAACAGGCCTGGGGTGATACTGCAAGTATGTTGTATGCGTTCCCGTGGACAATTCGGTAAGGCCTGATGGTTGATATTGGAGGAAGTTTTACTGGGTGCTCAACCCACATAACCCGCCGCCTTTTTCCGGGAAAGGGCGGCAGATATGCGTAGGCATTTCCATTTCCTTAACAAAAAAATTCTTTTGATTAGGAAAAGTTTAAATGCAATAATACATTTAAACTTTTCCTTAGAAAGAAAAAAAATAAAAAAAAAAGAACTATGACCAAAAGCTTCCCATGATGTCTCTATGTGACAGGCACTTCTACTATTCTTCGTTTTCTTTTCAGCGCAGTCTGCGGGGTGGCGTTTCTAGTCAATGACACATGTAGCCAATGATGTCGACCTCGAAATCGTAAAATCGTCAAATCATAAACATGTAGTCATAAATATATCATTATCGTCCATAATTCTCATTGTCGAGTACTGTTGGGCAGACTTATCGCTATTGAAAAAAAAAAAGAACAACTTCTGTTCAGAAGTGACAACTTTGCATGATGTAATAAAACGGAAGCGTAAAAAATTTTGCTACCGTACCTGAAATAATTTTTTTTCATTTGTCCGTTTTTCCCCAGAATTTACAACGGTAATTCTTTTCTTTATTGACGCATCACAAATATTACAATTATATTTAAAACTTTTCAATACATTCTGTCTTCCACCAATTTTTCGTTTTTTATACATATTTTGAAAATTTACAAAATTTTCCATTTCTTCACCTTTGAAAAATAAATATTTTTCACAGAAGAAGAAAAGATTCGATCAACATTATCGCAGAAGAAACAATGTTAGCGTGGGACCGTTGGGTGGCGAAAAGTTTCGCAGCAAGAACAACGGCGATACAGACCGAGACCAAAAAGGCGCGCTTATGCTTCGTTAGATTTCTTGCAAGAAACGCTTCAATCTCTCGCCGCGACAGGCAATATACATTTTTGCGACCGCACAATACGTCCGACGGGGATCACGATATACAAGCGATCGGCTGCGAAACAGGATCATCGAGATTTGTGGGAATGCCGAAGCCATCGTGGCGTGGATTATCAGAATTTCACGGGTTTCTGATATTGCCCCTCTACGCGGTTGCATCTACCACCCACTTCCTCTCATGCCTCTTCGCCGAAGACCAGTGAGATTAATTTGTCACTCCCGATAATTCTAAATCCACTAATTTGATGCCTCACATTCTTTAGCAGTTGCGCAAGATTTATATATATATACACATACATATACACTGAGAGAAAAGTATTTGGTATTTATAACTATAATTGCACGGTAAAATAATTATTACTACTATATTGTAATTTGTAATAATAATTGTATTTATCATTTATATAATTAATTTCTTAATATTAATATATATATATATATATATATTGTTTATAGTTCTACTAAAAAATATTTACATAATAGTTGACACTGAAAATGAATAAGTATAAGTTATATATAAATTATGTTAAATTATGACAATTGTATGTACAAGTTGCGAACCAATAAAGTATGAGCGTTAATAAAAACATAAAGATGTACCGAAGAATATCTTTTTATTTTAATCTCGATTCCCACGTTCTCAACAATACAGAAGCGGTTTCACTTTTCATCAACGAGATATCTTGTTGTTACCGTGCGATCTTTCGTTCTATCGGTTCAGCGAATAGAACTGGGAAAAATATTAACAGGGAGAAAACGGTCGGCGCGGAGACAGGGGTAAAAATTCTGGAAGGATGCCGACGGCAGAAGAAACGCCGACGGTAAGATGCGATCTCGCCGATGGAAGCCGTCCAGGTGATTTCCGAGAAGTTGCAGTCGGCAGAAAATCCGTTTACGAGCCTCTTCGCCGATCGGAGCTTTTTGTCTTCGTTAATATCGCCTCGTCTCGATCGTTAAGTAGATCGCATTGAGAACAGTGCGCTGGCAAGATGAGCAACTATAGACGAGGGGCGTTGCCAATATATACCAATCTGTCAAGATCGTCCGATCCTGACGCTCTTTTCCGAGCGCTTTGCGAGGATACAGGGTTCGTCAAAGAAATGTATCTTCCCTTAATGATACAAGCGTAATCTTGCGCTGAATAACGAAAACTATTTACGAGAATATTTCAAAATAAGTATAAAAGAGTCCCGTATTATACATAGACGATTGTAATGATTATAATAATCGTATATAAAGTTACAGAGTATTTTTTATTTGAAAACATATATATATATATAATTTCGAATATCTTAATTGTTAATAATAATATAACAAGATTAATGATATACATGTCTACAAGGGAACCTCGCGAAGTTAAATTCTGATTTTAACAAGTTATTTTAAGTGTCATTGTTTATAAATTGATTGTATTATCAGGTATGCTAGAACGTATGTCGTATATATCGTACTTTTCCCCCTCGCCACACGGCGAGGTTTGTTATTTTGTTTATTTACTAGACAATTAATGTCTGCATCTTAATGTAACTTTACATAAATATTCATAAAGTGCTTATGTAAAAAATTGAGATTTTTATTATTATTTTATAATATATTTCCATATATTTCTGTTAAAACACAAATCAAAAAAATATTACTTTTTATTGAAATAACTTTTGATTCAAACTGTTTCTAAATTTTTTTGTATCATACTTTAAATGTAATTTAATATAATCTGTAATTTTTTCAAGTAATTCTTAACGTATTGCATTTGCCTTACAATCTCTTTAATCGAAAATAGGATTATTTATCTTAATTTAAATGAAAAGTATTCGTCAAATTCATTCGTCATATATCCATTCATATGTAGCATTGACAGGGTTAACGAAAGTAATATCACGCTTCTAATTAGCGTTTATAAATGCTTGTAAATATATTTTTATTAAAAAATTATTTTATTTAAATTCTTTTGAACAAACTGCGTAGTAAGAATTGTGTTCTTCAATTTCTTTCTAAAGTCATAAGGAATGAATTGTAAGATTAAACGTCGATGTTAAAAATCCTTAAAAGTATAAAGTATACAAAAATTCTTTTTTATTTGTAGCAATAAGATCTTCTTCAGTTTACAATCTCTAAGGACTACTTAATTTATTATCCATATATTTGGAAAGTGTTCAAATATAAATGTCATAAAAAACGAACTAGTGTCCCTTTTAAGAGACACATTCCAGAAACTCTGCAGGAGTCCGTCTTTGAAAGCAAAAGTTTTAACAGTTATATTGTATTGCCGAAACCATTAAAAATTGGATAGTCGTTTTTGTTTCTCAATTCCATTTTCATAAAAATCCGGTTAATTTAGAGAACAACCTCCTATTATGTGATAGGTGCCTAATATACGATAGCGGCGTTTCTGCTAAACTAAGAAACGCTATCTATTGGTTCCACCATGAATTTATTGCTGTTGGATTGAAAACTATTTAGTAGAAAATTCGTTACTAGATCATGCCTGTAAAATAAGATTTTAGAATTTGGATGTCTTCAAGTTTCATTGAGATGAGCCTTTAAACCTTGTTTATTATTTAATAAGTAAATATTTGGCAATAAATTCTTCTTGTAGTAATAGAGTAAGATCATACTAATAGAAAAATACGGGATATGTTGAATTGTTTAATTATAGAAGTTAGATTTGATGATCGTAAAACCATAAGGCGTGGAAATCATAATATGAGATATCCAGGGTATTCCTGATATGATATAACCCATGCTCCTATGTTATAGTGAAAATCGTTGCTAAAGTATAAATGTTATTGTATAATAGTAAAAAAGACAACCGGAATAAACGTCCAGTGTCTATATCTGTGATGCTTGATTCCAAATACCTGAAAACGAGTTCTGGGTATAATCTATCGCATGCTCATTTTTCGCGCACGCTGGCTGTGTTTGTTTGTATTTTAGAAACATTAAATAAAATTTTTTAATTGCACAATACAGATATACTTTGCGTTTTACTATCGATTTCTCGTGGCATCTCATATTAGGAACACAATTTTCTGACTTTGCAATTTGCTTACTTTTTACATTTCTTTAATTTTCAAAAAAAGTGGAATTTGAATTAAATTTTATGTAACGTTATCTTAAAGTTTATTAAATTCCCTTCCAAATAACCTATTATTATTATTTTAAATTCTGCTTATAGACTTCTAGCATTTACCCAAAATGAACTCGGTATCTCATAATAGGAGCCTTGCCTTTACTTAATAATTTATTATATTTAATAATTGTTATGTTGCAGGTTTAAATAACTAAAAATTGTATGGTTAGTTTTTCGTTTTATCGCAAAATACTACTGAGATCGAAGCTTATTATTATTCTTACTGTGTTTGTGATACGCTTGATTAGTAAAGAAACCTTAAAAATGTTTTCTTCTTAAGGTAATAAATTACAGCTGTCCTTTTAAATAGAATTTCCTTACCTGGCTAAACTAAGTTAGCTCGTAGGTAATTATATTTTTCGACATCGATTTTCGTAGCAGATGCTGTTTTTGCTGCTCTCGTTTTTGCGGTTCTAACAACGACTTACGGCTTCAGAAGCAACAATTGTGCAAGAACCATGCACGAAACCTTATAAATCTTGGAAAATCTGTCTGAGAGTAATTAACCTTAATTGAGTAACCTTAATTTGGTATTAGCTCTAAAATTTCCTTAATTGCAATGCGTGTCTAGTGTACTTTAAATAAATATATTTTTGTTTAAAGTTAACATAATTAAACAAATTCTTTTCATTGTAAAGTTAAAAAATTGGAGGAATAACGTTATATATTTCAAAATTAGTTAAAATTGTGAAAAACATTTGTTATAAACAATTTTTTACAACGTTAAAAAATATATCCAGGTCTAGCGGATCTGCGAATATCGGTTTTAAATAAAGTTTGTGTTAATCAAACTAAATCGAAATAAATCAATACAGATATATAGTCTAAAAATTAATACAAATAAGAGTCTAAAAATTGGAGGTTGTAACTTTTCAAAGAATTGGAAAGAGTAAGGGCACTAGGAGTCAGGCGCAGAAGACGTCGCGCAAATAATACATTTATAAAGAGTGAAACTTCTTTATTCACTAAACGCTTACATGTTTCGACTCATTTTTGAGCCTTCCTCAGAACAAACACACACTAATGGCTGTTCTACTATGTGCTTTTTGTTTCCTGTTTCTCGCTGTTTGTCTCCGTTTGTCTCTTGCCTTTTTGATCAAGAAGACAAGAGACAAACAGCAAGAAAAAGGAAACAAAAAGCACATTGTAGAACAGCCATAACATATATAAAGTAAAAGTTATCCTGTCATGGTGAGCTCCCCTACATCGAGAATTTCAATGCCAGAATTAAATAAAAAGAAAGAAAAGGAAAATGAAAAAGAAGGGAAATATAAAAAATGTCGAATTAAAGAACTGTTGTGTTGTAACTTTTATTTTCACTTTTACATGAATTTTAAATGAATTTTTATATGCAAAAATGAAAATAAGAGAAACAACCTCCAATGGCCTTAATCTTGACAAATGTTATTTAGATCATGATCCTGAACAACATTCAAGAAGTTTTAATCGTCGATCGGACACTTTAACTTTATAAGTAATACTAATACCGACGGCACTATACTTTCAAGCCTTATAACTCGAAAAGTATTTAGTAAAAACATATTTTATTATAGTGTTTTGGAAAGCTCTCGAAGTAAGCTACAAGATTATGCAATGAAAAATGAGAGTTTCTATTTAAGAAATCGAAGGTAATCTTTGTGTAACTTTCAAATGACTACCCAAGGTTAAATGGTACTAATAACAAACAATAATATAAATAAGAAGTGCTCGACGTTTGCACAGCATCAAAATTCGTTTTCCAACGACCAAATAAACGAGCAAAATGAGGTGTAAACGATACTATCTTATGTCCCTCTCTAAACCATACAACTTTTGTCTTAAATATTTTTTCGTATCTTTATATTTTTCATAGTATTTGCCTAGAAAATTAAAATGACTCCCTGTATACATATAGTTATAAATAGTATTATTTTCTACATTTTTAGTTGGTTACGTCTATGTACAGATCCAGTTTAAACTTCTGCATTGGCAATTTTCTTCTTACGTTTTTATCTTGGCTAATTTTAATGAAAACATTGAAGTGATCATATTAAAATTTTTCTACCACACATTGCGTTGTGTAGAGACGACTGTTCTCTTTTTATATTTAAATACTTGACTGTATTGATCAAAAAGGTTCGCCCTTACAGTGCAAATAAAAGTCATGACTTTAATAATATTTTATTTTAATAAAGAAACGATTTTTATACAAAAACAAAGAGAAATTCGCTGATATATTTCAACAAAATGATAAAATCGATCGTTGTTTTCTCCTGTGATGTGAAAAAAAAAATTTTCCGAATACTAAGACAATTTTTAACTATGATTTTTTAATTCAGTAAGTAAAATTGAGTAAGAAAAAAGATGAACCCAACGATCCCTGCGTGCTCCCCAAATCACTTGAAATGCATTGAACTCCTTTTAATTTATGTAATTTTTTTATTTTTTGACTTTGTTTATAGTGCTGTTTATAGCTCACAGCCTTTCTATATATGACTATATATTACTTTATTTATTTCACTTTAAATTATTAGTTTTGCGTTATGAATAATCTGATAATTATGTAAATTCGTGGCTAAGAAGATTTCAGTTAATTATCCCACGATTTATGATGCTTACATTTTGTTATGTTATTTGTTTGATACATTTATTTCTAACTTAATATCTTTCCTATTTGCTTGTTTTAAGCCTTTATATTGATTTATTTTGATTTATTATTACAACAACGAACTGATTACATGCATGATTTATATTTTATGTCTTTAGTCTTAGTTCATTATTGTGAATGACTGCACGGTTTTTATCTTTTGTAACATTACGATAATCTTCAATCCTAAAACACGTAACATATTATGTATTAGTGATACGGTATTTTTCTAATATATGACTTTAAATATATACGCGAGTAATACATCGCATCTGATGCTATAGCGAAACTATACTACATCGCGAGGCGAAATGTCGTTAACGGCGCAGAATAGCAATTGGCAACGTGCCGTATGCGGCACAGCAATTATCCGACGCAGCAATTTTATCCCTGCCTGCCTTCCCCTTCCAGACTTGACGTTGCAACTGTCTTGCCTACCACAGGCAGCTGCAAAAATCGAACACGGTAAGGTGTAGGCGTGACTGAAGGCGGGCTGACAAACCCCACTACTTCTTCCTACGACGATGCCGGACGGTGAATGTCAAGACGTGGGTGTTTCGATTCTATTCGCGCCGAAGATGAACACCAATCTTATCTTTTATAGCCTTCGGTATTTTCTCACTGCATCATCTTAACAGCTTGGACACCTTCTATCGAAGATAATTTTCCTCGTCTCGCTGATCTTCGCGTTTCTTCCGGATCATTCGTCAATAGCCATTCTTCGAAAGAGTTTGATGCCTTAACGGCGCCATTTTGTAGTAACAAGATCGTAAGAGTTAACAACTAGTTTCTCGATAGAAACTGTAGAATCAACAGTGTTGAATCCTAGTGCGATCAGAATTGCACGTCGGAAACACGCATCTTCTACCTTACCTTTGAAATTACTGTTGATCTATTGCAAATCATTCCTGTTAGTACGACAGCCTAGATTTCCTTTAATCTGATGAAAGATTAGCCTGTTACAGCACACAAGAAATGAACTGTTCATTTATATAATGTCAGAAGGAAGTTCATCGACATCACTGTGTGATAGCAATAAGTTAAGATTATTCTTTACAGCTATATTTTCGTTTTTTAATGAAAAAATTAAATAAACGAAAAGAAAAAATAAAACTATAAAAAGATATGAAAAATACAATTATATATAAGAAATTAAATTAGCAAAAAATAATAATCAAGTAGGAAGAAATTAATTATAGACTCGACATGGCAGTAAAAATAAAAACACTAATTTACAAGAGATTTCTGTTTTTCTATATCATAATGATGATTCTTATCTATTTTAGCTGAAAAAGAATGTAAGGTTAAACAAGTTCCATCACCTATACCGAGGAATGAAGAATTTTATTTTTTAAAAACTTTACGATATCAAACAATTTTTTTCTTTTACGGATTACATAAAAATCATTATTCAGATGTTGAGAAATAGAAAGCATTAAATTAGTGTAATCTTTCGATAGTATACAGGATGACCCCAACGTTCCACAGCTAGACTTCGAAATTTTATAGGAAATTTAATTTTGAACAAAAATTTTGTTATAAACGTGGGTCGAAAAATGCTTCCTTAAAAAGTTAGCGCCCAAAAACCTCTAAAATCGCGATTATTATATATTTTTATACAATCAGGAAATGTATGCGCTTTTTAACAAAAAATAACAAAAGGTTTGTAAAGAATTAAATTATCTTTCAAATGAGACCAAAATGATTACAGTACGTTCTATAGTCATATATTTAAAAGTATATGCACTGATAATGAACACATTAAAAAGGTCGAAATATTTGTGATGTAATTTACTAAATAAAGTATTGTTATACAAATTTCTCCGCACATAAAAAAATATATTAATTTCAAAGAAATATCTCTTTATTCCTATTAAAAAAAATTATTTCTTTTTGGATCAATGAAAATTTCTTTGTAAATAAGACTAATTGTACTTTCAAATAAATAAGATATTGTATTTTCAAAGAAATTTTCATTTGATCCAAAGAAATAATTCTTTTTAATAGGAGAAAAGAGATATTTCTTTGAAATTAAGATATTTTTTTCAGTATATCCAGCGCGGCTCAAATAGCTCTTATATAATTATCAATTTTTTAATTTATATTCTTGTAAGTCTTATTAACTTATTTGTTCTTTTTACTATCGACGATAAAGCTTTCTTAAGGATACTCTGATTTTTTCCAAGAAATTAATTTTCTTTTTACCTTCTACTTTTCGTTTTATTCTCCATCAATATGAAAAGTAAGAATAAATACGAAGAACATCTTTAAAAAGGCTTTACTGTCAATAACAAAAAAAAAACACTTTTTATACATTTGAAACTTATTATCTCGAAACCTACAGAACGCACTGTAACCATTTTGGTCTCATTTGAAAGATAATTTAATTCTGTACAAATCTTGTTTTGGTACTTTTTGTTAAAAAGCGCATATGTTCCCTGATATTTGTGAAAATAAATAGAATAATCGTGATTTCAGAGGTTTTTGAGCGATAACTTTTTAAGGAAGCATTTTTCAACTCATATTTATAGAAAACTTTTTTTCAGAATTAAATTCCTATAAAATCTCGAAGTCTCTAAAACGTTCGAAGCCTGTATAAGAAAACGGAATTTTTAGAAACTAACACTGAAAAAATATTTACTAAATTTTATTAAATATTTGCTTAAATAATAACGAAATATTTACTTACAGTAAATAAACATTTATTTAGAATAAAAAATTAGACTTAAATTAAATAATTAATTACATTTTCATATTCAGTAAATATTTTGTTAGTACTTCAAACTAATATTTAATAAAGCTCAGTAAATTTTTTTTTCATGGATAATGGAAGTTTTTTAAAAAACATATTGTTTCTTAGAAATATAAAAAGCACTTATTATTTGTGGATGAATAAAATATTGATCAAATTTTATTTTATAAATGTTTGTATTAATAGATTGATATATTTTTTACTCAATATATTTTTTAAAATTTTTTCCTTTTGTATCATAATAAAAAAATTAACGGATTTTTCGACAATCTGGTGTTTTGAAAAGTTTATTCAATGTCTATTTCTTGATGAGAATCTTCATTCCGCGTTTAATCTAGAACTCACATCATAAAGTCACTGTGTCAGTGAACGAAATGTGCGGTAATTCCGCGTAAGATTGCTTGTTATTTTACAGCAGGTAAGTCTTCTGCATAAACGTGATTAGAAGGTGGAACGATGTTTACTAAATTCAAATTGAAATACGACGCATGATCGCGGTATTCTCAAAGGGACCTTCCACCTGGTAGGAAATACGACTTCCTTATTCCTTTGTCTTGTTTTTTTTTTCGCTTTCACAAAGTGCCGCGCATGGAGACTGTGATGTGCAAGTGGAAGAAAGAGAAGGAATCACATCGCGCGAGAAGAGAAGCTCGCGAGGCGAGTGGCGCGAGCTTTGCGGCGGCGATTCCGCGTGCAAAAGTCGTAAATCTCGAAATTTTCCGTGTGTCAAGCGGGTGTTTGTATGGCGATGCCGTTTAAATGCCGCGTTTATAGAATCGGTAAATCAAGTTTGGCAAATCAACTGCCGATCCCTATCGATGACGCGGACTTAAGATGAAACTATACGGCTGCAAAACAGTCAATTTTATTTCGAGATATAAATTCTGAGCCACATAACAAATGCCGTAACAAATTAAAATGTATATGTCTTTCGGTTCTTTTATCAATGCATTCAATAAGAGTTATTTATGTTGATTTATATAAATTTTTTGTCAATATAAATTTATACGTCTAATTCATTTAGAATGTATATTAAAGTGATCAACTGTCTAAAATTAGGAGAGATAATCTCAAATTTTAACTCTTCCACTTTATAACGCGTCCTAAATATTATCCCAAATTAGAATGATTATGAATTATCCTTCTTTAAATGAAAATAATAAACATAAATTAAAAAATATGTAAAAATAATAAATATGAAATATAATTTTTAACTAATTTGTGAAGAATTTTATGATTTTTATTTAATATCCAGATATTATTCATAAAATACACTCAGCAGAAAAGTATAATTAAACAAAATCTCGTAATTTTTTAAATGTAATTTTTGTTATTATCTAATGTGATGTTATACCGAGTGTTATACGTTATATATTATTATAGTTATCTACAAATATAGTAATATAATATCATTAATTTGTTTTATTATCAATTATTAAAAAAGTGTTTATCTATTTAATTACAACAATTAATATTAAATTTTTTTTAACCCCTTGTGATCACCAGGGATCCATCGGACCCCAAACAAAGTTTGGGGTTTTATATTTCTAAAAAAGTCATATTCTTATACTAAATAAATGCTTTTTTATACAATAACTTTATTTGGTTATTTTCTGAAAGGTCTCCTTTATTTTTCAGAATAAATATCTTTTTTGGAACGCGAGTTATTGCAGTATTTATTTACCTAAAAGTATCATATTTCACAAAAACGTTGAGAATGTTAATATAAAATTTTTTTCGATTCAATAATATAAAATCGAAACTCGTGAACTTCAAAAACGTTTTGAGAAAGCCAACATGATTCCCGGTAACTTAATATATCATTTATTTATTCCAAGACATAAGGGAAAAATTGAAACGAAAATTACATCATTAGCTATTATGTCAACTCTTGTAAATGTATACAAAAAATAAAAATACACTTGATTCACTAATTTAAGTATTACGCCTTTTTCATTTAACCTATTGTTCCTATACTATCCTTATAAATTACGTCCCGCATGTATGCGGAACCGCGCTGTCACACAACAGAATTTTTTATCTAATTTTTTCTATAGTCCATTCGAGATCCATTTTGAAATTTGCAGGATTACTTTATAATTGAAGTGGGAATATGATAATGTTTTTGAAATTTTGAAACTGGTGAGTTAATGATAAAAAATATTAACGAAAATTATAAACAAATGGAAAATAATTTATTCATATAAAAATGGTAAATTAAAAATAACCCGTCTATAGAACAATTTAAGATCTTTAAAATCGGTCTCTTGCATTTTTTTTCGTACGACTAATGATTTCGACGATATAATAATTTGAATATTCGCATGAGTGACGTTTTTTGAGTTTCTGCAATTTACAAGCGTGAATAACTTCACAAAAAAAGATCTCAAATTTTTTTCGCGAAACACGTGTCTCATATTTTTATCTAGAGGATATATCAGCAAATTTAAAAAAAAAATAATAATAATGATGCTTCAAAAGTGCCCAGTTTGACGTGGAATGCCTCCAATACGAGAATTGAGAATTAGTCTAATAACCGCACCGTAGAGCTGAAATTGAAAGAGTATTAGTCGCCCACAAAACTGTAAATTGAAATAACTCGTATAATTTGTAAAATAATTGTATCACATATGTATATACATCGTTGTATTTGTTAGAAAGGACCCTATATAATTTTGGTAAAACTGTACAATAGAGGACCCTTCTCCTATGACCTTAACCTTGACATATGTTGTCAAGGTCATGACCTTGAATAATCTCCACCAAGTTTTAGCCGTCGCTCGTCCTTCGTTAAAAAATTATTAATACAAAAATTTCGTATATATTTTGACTTATTCGTGCGTCACTGAAGCAGGGGGGAGGGGGTGAAAGTCGGAGGTAAGAGTCGTGCGCCCCTGCAGCAGGGGGGAGGAGGGGTGAGAGTCGGAGGTGAGAGTCGTGCGACCCTGAAATAGGGGGGAGGGGGGATGAGAGTCGGAGGTGAGTCGTACGCCCTTGAAAATAAAAAAAAAATACTATGTAGAATAGTATTTAATATTGCATATATAGCAAAAATAATACGTTATTTTTCAAACTTCTTTTGTTAATAACTTTTTAACGAAGGACGAGTGACGGCTAAAACTTGTTGGAGATTACTCAGGGTCATGATCTTGACAACATATGTCAAGGTTAAGGTCGTAAGAGCGGGGTCCCCTATTCGAAAAAATTACCATAATTTTCATTATTTCAAAAATATTTAATTTGGCCTGCAAAAATTATGCATATCCTTTCGTTGTCTAATATGGATAATTTGTTTAGGTAGAACCCCCTATTTAATTTAATATTATATTTATTGATATTATCTTTATCTTTGTGTTAGTTTATGAGATAAAAAGGGGTGGCCACTTATACGGGGACAATCTGTAAAGTAGAGGTATAATATTTATTATTATATCGTCACGGACTCTGGATTTCGAATGTGCGACGATCGATCTTGATGTGCATCCGTGTACGCGAAGATTCGTATATTCGCAGAGATTCATGCATACGGACTCGCAACAAATATTAAATATACACGCCTCGTACGCGAATCTTATTTGTAAACAAGTTTTCTGCGAAGATCATAAACATTCAAACGTTCATATGTTATTTTCAGAGTGATGCTTCAAAAGTATCTTTTTCTATATTCTTTAGTATAAAATTTGCGTTTGAAATGAAATGTAATTTCTATACTTAATTCCTAAATATTTTTGTAATATTTATAATGTATTCTCTTAATATTGGGTATGGGAATAAGTTTCCGCCCATTGTAGAAAGATGTCGTTAGTAGCATTGCTTGTGTGTTTGATAGAACGGCAACACATGTGTTTGAAAGGTTTGTGTTCAAACTTTTGAGCCCAATAGTTGGCATTCGTTCGAAGCGTAAAAAAGAGTAACTTTTTTTGCGTTGAAGATGTCGGAATTTATTCCAAAAAAGCAATATTTGCGGGAAGTTTTACTCCATTATTTTATTTTAAAGAAAAGTGCTGCAGAATTGCATCGTTTGCTCGTAGATGTTTACGGTGAGCATGCTCCATCGAAAACCAGTTGTAAAAAATGGTTTCGGCGATTCAACAGTGGTAATTTTGACGTGCGTGACAAAGAACGCGAAGATGCACCGAAAAAATTTCAAGATGCAGAATTGCAAGCATTACTCGAAGAAGATTCATGTTTATCGCTCGATAGGTTGTCAAAAGAGTTAAATGTTGATAGATCCACTGTTGGAAAACGTCTACACGCAATGGGAATGGTGCAAAAAGAAGGAAATTGGGTGCCATACAAATTGAAAGAGAGAGACATGGAAAGACGTTTGGTCATCTGCGAGATGCTTCGTCAACGACAACAAAAGAAGGGTTTTCTACATCGTATCGTAACTGGCGATGAAAAATGGATCTACTACGATAACCCTAAACGCTTGAAAGCATGGATAATGCCAGGTGAACCAGGCCCATCAATGCCAAAACGAAATATCCATGCTTCGAAGATTATGTTGTGCATCTGGTGGGATCAGAGAGGTGTTATATATTATGAGCTGCTCAAACCGTCCGAAACCATCACTGGCGATCGTTATCGACTACAACTGATATGTTTAGATTTTATAACATTTAATCAGAAATTAAACTTACAAAAATCTTAGAAATCTTACAATATTTCATAATAAACATATATGGAAAATTCTGAGAAAAGGTATACGTAGATTTCCTGAGAAGTGTTCCAATTCGTATAAAAAATGTCAGAAAGGTATAAAATTATTTTAAAATTCTGAAAAATTATATAGAAATTTTGAAAAATTATATGAAAAATTCTGAGAAAAGTTTTCATTAAGGTAACTTCGCCAACACACGCTTTAAACTTGTGTATACTTACTGGAAGATTTTCGTTAAATCCTCTTATTTGTATTATAATACCTGTAGCTTGTTCATTCACATCGATCTCATAACTAAACCCAGCCGTTACAGCCGGGTGTAAGTCTTCGAGTATTAGATATTTTATTACATTGCAGTACATTTGCAGGCGAACTGCACTGAAATGTTATTAATATAAATTAAGTTTAATAACAAATTAATTTATAAAAATTACAACACATAATAATTACAAGTTAGAGTTTATAATAGGTATATATATCGATCGACAGATGTTGTAGTACTACTATAATGTATAAATATTTTTACGTGTCCAAGCTATTATTTACTTTTTTGCTACTCGATCAGTCAAAGGAGAAACAATATGTAGATTTATATGACACATCGGCCAATGAAACTTCGGGCAAAACCAAATCTCCGACATAAGATCTTGGTGTATTTTTACAGGATATTTCGAAGCTTCTGCTGATACCGGTATGATAGAAAAATCATTGGCAAGAAATTCGTTGCTTGATGGTAAATGAAAATTAGGCAATGGCTCGATAAATTTCCAGCGTTTGATCGATTCTTCCGATATTTCAGTACTCGTGTAGTGTACTTTCGAAAATTGCTCGACTATACACAATCGAACCTCGTTATTGAAAGTCATTATATTGATCGATTCTGGTACCAAGAAATCCAAACATTTTTGTATAGCTTCTGAGTTACACTCGAAATAAATATATTTTCCAGGCACATAATCACGCGACGGATAGAAATGCATACTCTTACATATATTGAACACACCATCGTGTTGACTAAAAAATCTAAAAAAGAATTCAATTATAAGTGGCATATTTTACGTATTTTAATAGTATTGTTCTTTTCTACAAATCTATTTATTCTTAAATTGATATTTACCTAAAATTATTTTTTCCAATCTTAATAAGTTCATTATAAATACTTTCTTGTGGACCCGTCCTTTTTACTAAATTGATGAAGGAGAATACTGCATCTAGAACTTCTCGCTGATGTTTCACTCCCTCATCGGTGAGTTCTACTGTGGCGACTAGCCACTAGAGGTCCACGGGACTCACTCGGTTCGCGTAAGCGCCTCACCGCGCGAATTTTCCTTTAAATAGAATATCATTCTGGATTCATTCCAGGCGTCTAAGGCAAGTCCCCCACTACATCGCCTTACTGATGAGTCTAGTAGTGTGGGACCAAGACGAAACGCTGCGGCCGACTCCGAAGCTTCGAGTCAGGCCTTCTTGGTGGACATATCCACACTACTATAACCTCGATATAAAAGATTCTTTAACTAGTTATCTACGTAAAAAAATGTGGGGCCTTGATGCGTTTTCTGGTACTTATAATAACGATAATGGTTTCGGATACAACTCTATCTAACCATTATCGTTATTATAAGTACCAGAAAACACATCAAGGCCCCACATTTTTTTACGTAGATAACTAGTTAAAGAATCTTTTCCTTTATGTTCGATAATCCATGAAATATATTTACATGGTTTACTTCTGTACAAATTAAGTAGTGAAGGCAAAGCCCATGTTACATGTATCTGTAAAAGACAAGTTTCATTTTTATATGCATTTGTTCAGGGCATACAATTTTTTTTTAATTTGTTTGTCCAAGTTACATACTTGGTTGACATCTTTGCAAACTTTAATGTGATACATTTTTTTAAAAGCGTCAGTATCAAATGGAAGGCTATCTTCAAATTTATTAAAATCGTCGGGGGGCAGATCGTAATTTGGTATAGTATTACAAAATTTTGTGACACATTGTTCCAGCGTAGAAAGTGATGACCTTGCCTATAAACGAATGTACGTACTATATTATAAATTAACTATGTTTAATAAGACATCAGTTGTTCATCGCAAATTTAACGTATTATAGTTACCTGTATAGCTAGCATCATTCTGTGCGCGCTATAATGGCGCTTTCTAAATTCGTGCAACTTTTCGTACAACTTGTCATCATCTATATCATTGTTTAAAGATATTGAACTACCCCGAAGAAACTTACTGGCTGGATGATCAGGTCGTGCGATAAAAGATAAAAAATTTCCCTTTGTATTTTTGTCCTTAAATGTACTCCATTGAAACTCTATGCGAACATGGAACATTAAAAAAACCGCAAGTTTTAGTAACAACATTACGATTTACATTATGATTTACATACCTCTTTGTACAGCCTCTCGTTCCCTCGTGATGTCATCTTTCTTTATCAAGGGTTCAATGAATAATTGAACAAAACGATCAAGAGCTGCAGATAAATATCCCTATACATCAAAATAATACACTGTACACTCGCAATCTGTTTTGCCATCAGTAGTGCCACCATGGAGACTGATAAATTCATTAAAACCGTTTTCCTGCAAATACAATGATATTTAAACATGAAAATGTGCAAAAAATGTATTTTATGATAAATTCACTTATCATATTTTAATAAAAATATAATAGTAATAAGACTCAATAAATTAAAAAAAATTGAAAGAAAAAGGGCTACAAGCCTAAGAGTTAGTCGTTAGAAATAGAAATTTTTAAAAAACAGTATAAATATGTCATTTAGTCAGAATATAAAACTTTAATGTGCCTGCAATAAACAATATAACATAAACAAACGTTTCGATCCCTGTTGGATCATTATCAATGTTATATAAATTTTATAAATTTTTATAAATTTTAACTTTGTAATATTTTTACCGTTCTATTTTTGTGTATTTAACATTGATTTCCCTTTTTCTTTCAATTTTTTTCATATTTTAATACATTTGAATGATTTCCGGATCCCATGAAAATTATGCGCTGAAGGAAATGTGCCAGACCTGGAACTTCCGGTGGATCGCTAAAACTGCCTACTCCCACACATAAGCCACAAGATGCCTAAGTTTAAAAAATATATATACCTATATTTCTTATCTTGCGTTGCATATAGAATGTTAAATTGGTACATTAAGCACAAACAGTAGTGAGATGGCTGCTAAACAGTTTACACATTTCGAAACGAATCCATAAACATTTACAGAGGATTAATAGAGGAGTTCACGTTTTTCAAACAAGGACCCCTGATAATGAATGCGTTTTGAATTACGCATGAAACGCACGATGCATCATTTATCCTTGTTATTCACAAAATAATAAAGAAAGACAAAATGATCAAGCGCTTTATGCATAACACGAAACGCATCCGATATCAAACTTTACTGGATGAATACGCTGTAATCGTCATTGCGATACTTTATTCTTTCACGTCCGATGAGCGATAAAAATGGATGGACGCAATTGCGCTTATGATACGCTTCTGAACGCAGTTTTAAAGAGATAGATTATTTTTTATGATTTTATAAGTCCATCTTTGATATTATTATCTCAATGTATTTTTAATAACATATTATGTAAAAAATAACACGCTAGAAGTATCGAAAAGCGCTAACTAAATTGTGTTATTTATACCTTCCATACGTCTCTTTTAACTCGTTTAGCTGAAGAACAACCTGCTTCATAATCTTTATAATTCATATCGTCATTATTCGCTCCTTCCAGATCAGATATTAACAAAGCTGTTAAACCGTTTGTTAATCTAACAACTCTAAATTTGAAAAACAATACGATTAACAATAAAAAATGAAACACCAGAAAAAAATCTTAATTCTTCTTTGTAGAAAGTACTTTGTAACATTTCTCTTAAAATATTATCATCGCAGTTAATAATATGTCACACGCATATTTCAATTAAAATCGCCTCTTTTGCTCCACCCCAGTCTCACCTATATTCGGCCTCATGATATTCCGATTTTTCAGGCGTATCCAGAACTGTGTTGGACATTATATCAACATGCAAGACACCGGAAATTATAGGCACAATCCGTTCGGAGAACTCAAAATAAGATTTCTGTATGATTCAACTTTCTTGCCAGTGGACTGGGCACAGGTTTAATCAGCACTCTAGCCGACACTTCTTCATTTTGTCTGTTATATGTTGTCGAACGAATATCAATATGAAAGTCAATACCAGTGGCTTGTGTATATACATACATTGTAGCAGAGTAGAAATAGAAATAATAAAGCAAAGTCGTACGTACACAGTATCCGAAAAATCAGAATTTTGTATTTAGCAATGGGCACACGAATCTATTTCTATCTATTTCAATTACAAAAACTTTAATTTTTAACATGTACTTTTGTATATTAATAAGAGATTAATCAAAAATTATTTAAAAAGAAATTTTGAACTATATAATTCATCTTCTCTAATATAATATCGCTTCCATGTTAATTATATCTTAACAAAATTACCTTTTTAAAAAAAGGTAAAAAAAAGGCGTCAAGTGTGCATGTACCTTCCATAAAAAACCGTACTTTACATAAACTAAAAAAAAACCATTACATAAATAATATAGTTCAAGTGGTAATGTTGTTAATTTTTTATTATAAATTACCTCAGTAGTACGTACGCATGTATTAAAAAAGAAATGAAATCATATCTTTAAATTACGCCAATTGCAAAACGAATATATAATTTCTTGCAACATATAAT